>NW_024746853.1:0-12628 GCF_018991925.1 Homarus americanus
ATCTCATTTGGCCAAGGAATGGAACCAGTGATGAATAGTGGTGAACAGTGCTTAACTCAGTGAAAAACAACTCGGCAGTTGAGTCTTACCCAAGCTAGCTAACCACCTTCACACAGTGAGGTCCCAGGTACCCAGTTATACTTCCCCTGAGACTCCACGATAGAGAGGCCTGGGACCACACCTCACCCACTTGAATGAGTGAGTCATGTCGACCACGTGGTGTCCCCAAGATGCTACGACAACAAGTAGTGAATGTTTTGCTACAGCATCATCATGTGAATTTCCTCATAACACCATCTGTGAGGTAACTGCTACATCATCAGGCCCCTCATAACGCCATCTGTGAGGGAGTTACTACACTACGTGTCTGGTGTTCAACATCTCACCTTACATGATCTACGCGTGCAAACATTAATCTGTATGTTCACTGTGATCTACGCGTGCAAACATTAATCTGTATGTTCACTGTGTGCTCCTTCACCTTTCTCTAATGAGGGCTTTTGTTAAACCACCAATTTATGATGTACTAAGTCATTTGTGTCCAATGTATACTTTCGAAAAGCCCTTGTTTGGGGAAGGTAGGAGAGAGTAGTCGTCATTATTGTCCAAGCTACATTATTTATTTCTATATATAAGTAATGCAGGCTGGTTTTTAAATACCTCAATCCCCTAACGGTGCCGTTTGTATATTAAGAAATACCGAAGCCATACAGTACAACACCAGCGAATATGAAGTATCACTGTAACCGGCAACTGTTACTCACTCATACCTACATACATATAGAGAGTCTTTACAGAATGATAGCAGACACGAGGAAGACGAACAACAAGAGGAGAAGAGTTAGAAGAAAATCAACTTCAAGCTAAGAAGAAGAATACCAAGACATTTCCTCCAAACAAGAAAACAACACACACACAATCAAGCCGACCAAACACTGAGAAACCATGGCGGAACCCAACATGCACCGGACGCTTGACCTGACTCTATCCTGCCGCATCCAGGCGAGTTGCTGCTTAAAGTCCCTCACGCAAGCGCTGTTTAGCCACTGAACCTATTCTATCCTCCTAAAATTCACTTCAATCCCCCCTGCCACTAGCATGTTATGTATGTATGTATGTATGTATGTATGTATGTATGTATGTATGTATGTATGTATGTATGTATGAATGAATGATAACTGCAACTTTGTGTATTAAAACTCATTACTCTTACCGAAGTAATATAGTGCGTGGTTATGTTATGTCATGTTAGGATAGATTATAAACTACATTGGGTTACATTTCGTGAGGTTCGGTGACGCTACAGGAAGTTAGGTGAGGTACCTGGAGGTTAGGTGAATGTTGACTGACTGACTGACTGACAATTATTATGAAGTGGTTCCAACACGTTCACACACAACCTATACTCATACCACAAGTCCAGAATTAGAGAGGATCATGTGATTGGATATATTTTCAACGATTTACTCAGTGTCTAACCAACTCTTTAGCGATTTAAATGTGGACCTAAAATTAGGTCCGTATATTTGTTTGTCGTGGTGGTGGTGGTGGTGTGCGCCCGTCCATCAGGTTGATTAACCACCAAAACCATAAAGGGTGCGGCCCTGCCGTTTCAGGGCATACACCACATCCATGGCGGTGACGGTCTTCCTTTTTGCGTGCTCGGTGTAGGTGACGGCGTCACGGATGACGTTCTCCAGAAACACCTTGAGGACGCCGCGGGTCTCCTCGTAGATAAGGCCGGATATACGTTTAACACCTCCACGCCGAGCTCGACGACGAATGGCGGGCTTGGTGATACCCTGGATGTTGTCACGAAGCACCTTACGATGACGCTTGGCGCCACCCTTTCCAAGTCCCTTGCCTCCTTTGCCTCGTCCAGTCATGTTGTTGTGGTTGCTACTACAGGTGGTCCTGGTGTGGCTTCGCCGAATCGAATCGAAAAATGCTAGTGACAGGGGGGAAGGAGGTTCAGGAGAAGAATAAAGGGAGGATTGAAGTGAATTTTAGGAGGAGAGAACAGATGCAGTGGCTTCGCCCACGGTTTGGTGGGAGTAGGTGGCGTGCTGTGGACGCAGCGGTAGTATCGTTCATCCAAGGCCGTCCCTCCCTCTTGGAGGTGGGGCGTAGCTTGCGGATGACGCATGCGGCACTCGTGGCCAATGAGGTGGCCACTGAGGTGGAGAATGTCTGTATATAAGCCCGCCCGCCTGCCAGGCCGCCCACTCATCACATCGCTCCTGAACGAAGAAGACCTCTCAACAAGACCTCCTGCTGGACCCGCCATCTTCCCGGACCGGACCACCCACGACTGTCATCGCCCACAACAACTCACGAGCGTTCTTGGTTTGTCGAGCATTAGCTTGCCCTCCCCACTGGTGGTGTGAGTGACCCACACTCCAGCTGGAGAGCAGTTATAGCGCGATATTCCCGGCGTGGTTTGAGCTCTTTTCCTTCTACTACCATTTTTCCTTTTTTCGCTCTGGCCTAGGGACCTGCACCCTCAAAAGTGTATTCGTCCTGCGGTCCCCCCTGTAACTGTTCACCTCCCTCCCAGGAGATTGTGAACACGAAAGGGGGTCGGAGCAAAACCCTCCCCAGCCGAGTCTTTCCAGGAAAACCGTGATCGTGCGGGTCCACCTGGAAAGAGGGTCGCAATCCTTATCCTTCCCAAATAGGCACACTTAGCTCACGTCTATAAGTGAGCAGTCACATACACTAGGAAGTAGGCTTCCCCAATCGGGGCTCCGTGAGAGAAGCTCAGGAACCACTCTACGACCACCAGCTAGTGGGGAGTGCTGTAATTCCTTTGCTATTTACTCAACCGGAATAGGTAGGATTTAAAAAAAAAAATAAAAAAAAAATAAAAAAAAACCCGGTTATGGAGCGCGTACGCCCTCCTAACCGCGATCCCCGCCTGAACCGCCAACCTGACGACCCGAACCACGACAGGCTTCGCACAGAGAAAGCAGACCAGTTACGCGCCTTCAACGAAGCCCTGAAAAGTAGGAACTCTGCCACCACCTCCAACAACTCCACCACCACCACCACCTCCACCACCACCACCACTGCTACCGCTACTGAGGACAACTGGACGAAGGTAGAAAATAAGAAACGCCGACGTGCCTTTCGGGAAACGATTGCCGTCAAGCAGCCCCCAAGGCACCCATCACCACCACCAGCTCACCTCCAACGACACTGCCAAAATTCCGGATCACGAAAACGGACGCAAAAACAACATATGCCGCCGTCACAGAGATGGAAAAGCAAAACCCACTGGCCAAGTTCTCAGTGCGGCCCAACCTAAAGGGGGAGATGATCGTTCACCCCAAAGACAAGAACTCCGCCACCACCCTCGACACTTACCTACAAAACACCACCACCATCACTTCAACCAAGCTAGACCCCGCCCAGAAACTGATGAAGTCGGTAGTCCTCCGGTACCCAAAGGAACTACCTCTCGAACCCCTGGAGAACCACCCGAAGATCCTAAAAGCCGAGAGATGCTCTCCCCTGTCCGACAAGACGGCCACCACGAAACAAGTCCTCATAACGCACTACGGCTCACCCCCCAGCACCATAGACCTCAAAACCTGGGGGACCTACGAAGTGAGGCCCTTCGTCCCAGAGCCCCTGCGATGCTTCAGATGCCAGAAATACGGGCACCATCAGACAAGGTGCACGTACAGGGAAATCTGCGCAGTCTGCGCACAGAAGCACGGCACACAGTCCTGCCTCACCAAACTGAAAAATGGGGAAAAAATTGCCCCCAAGTGTGCCAACTGCGGGGGCAAACACCACGCCTGGAATCCTGGATGCTCCGAGAGAACAAAGAGGGTCCAGGCAAACCGACCAGCAGCAAGACCGGCCCCCACCGCCTACACACCAGCCCCACCAAGTACCTTCGTGTGGGGAACCCAAAGGCCCAAACAACAAAGACAACCTCCTCAGCCAGTCAACACCCAAAGTGCAGCCCAGTTTCCTGGCCTCACTACAGCCACACCTCAGCCACCCAAGCAGCAGAGAACGACAACCACGAGAAAGACAAAAGAAGCACACACCAAGGCACCAGAAGGAATGATACACATATCAGACCTAGCCAATGTACTGACGACCTTCGCGGAGGGCCTAGCCGGACTACTGGGCCACAAGATCCAACCCACACAGCTCCAAATACTCATGGGGAGCGTCCTCGGGCAAGTCGCCACAGCTCCAGCCACCTCAGTGGAGGAAGCCACGCCGGTCCGCACACGAGTAACAGCCGAGGTACACTCTACACCGAAGAAGGCCACCAGAGAACCCAAGACACCGACAGCTCCTAAGATACCGACAGCTCCCAGAAAGAAACTGGACGTTTCAACTCCCCTGAACCGAACCACGGCCCAGAAGGCAAAAACCACAGAACACGAAGACATGGACCTGATTCAGTTGGAATCGAACTTGGACATCTCCATCGAGGACCACCAGAAGTCCCCGATGAAACAGTGGTGGAAAACGTCAGCACCCTGAACATCCTAACATGGAATGCTCAGGGCATCAAAAACAAGAAACACCTCCTACAAGAAGCAGCAGCCAAGGACAAGCTTGACATCATACTCCTACAAGAAACACTTCTACAAGAACACCACGGTTTCAAATTCAGCGGTTACAAGACATACAGGAGGCATTTCACGCAGGCGTCAACAAGAGGATGTATGATCTTGGTCAAGTCAAGCATACCCTCCGCCGATGTCACGCAGCAATTTCCATGTGGGGAAAACATCGAGACACAGGCCGTCCAAGTAACCCTCCAAGAACGGGAATTAACTGTTCACAACATCTACAAGAACCCAAGGGGCTCACTGGAGGTTACTCAATTATTTGCTTCGGCCGCCGACCACGCCACACTCATAGGAGGGGATTTCAACGCACATCATCCCTTCCTAAGCTCGGCAAGCCCCACAAATGAAGACGGCCTACACCTATACACCACCTTTCAAGATACACCCGAGATCTGCCTCCTGAACACCGGAGAGCCCACCCACACTAGGGGAGGAAGGCTAGATCTAACCTTCGTCTCCAGTGCACTACAGCCTTCGGCCTCCTGGCAGATACACCCCACGCTGACCAGTGACCACTTCGCCACCCTAACAACGCTGAAGGTGAACAAACTCCCCACTCCACCCCCCCCGAGATGGAGATACAACACTCAAAAGGCAGACTGGGGACTCTTCAAGAAACACCTGGCTAAGTGGCGCGAAAAATCACAGCCGGCCGGCGCAGCACCCGCGGATGAGACAACCCTCCACCACCAATTGGTCGAGGCGTTTCACCTAGCGGCAGAAGAGGCTATCCCAAAAACAAAACCCACATCAAGACAGTACAATGATTACTGGTACTACTGTCCCAGGGTGAAAGAACTCAACCACAGAGTGAACATGGCCCGAAGAAACTACAGGAGACATCCCACGGCAACAAACAGACATCTCCTGCAAGTCATAGTCAAGGATACCAGGGAAGAGAAGGAAGAAATTAAAAAGGCAAGCTGGCTCAAGTGGTGCTCCGAACTGAACGAGCACACCACCCTTGGTAAGATGTGGGCCCAGATCCGAAGGGCATCTGGGAAGGCAACACCACCACCACCAACTCATCCCAACCCAGAAGAGGAAGCCGAGAGACTTGCAAAACTGTTCTCTGACCGAGCAGCAACGAAGAACCTCCCGAGACAGGCGGAGGAGACACAACGGCGTCTGCGACAGGTCAGACTCCAGATGATAGAAGAGGCCTGCAACAGTGAAGATGACACTGACAGACCATTCAACCAGCAAGAACTCCAGAAGTCGCTAAAACGAAGCAAGGATACAGCTCCAGGGGCCGACAGGATAACCTACTCCATGCTTTCTCATGCCGGTACAGCCGGACACGAGGCTCTGCTGCAAGCCATCAATGCTTCGTGGACAGCACAAAGACTCCCACCGGAATGGAAGAAGGCAGATATACAGCCCATTCCGAAGCCCAGAGAACCAGACAAACCGAGGCCCATCTCCCTTCTCAGCTGCATAGCGAAGACGGGAGAAAGAATGGCTCTCAACCGACTCAAGGGGAAAGTAGGCAGCCCACACCCTCACATCTTTGCTTACACCGAGAACACCGGCACAGGCAACAACATCGCCGAGATACTCAGCACAGTGGACAACAAACCAGCTCTGGTGGTCTTCTTCGACCTGGAGAAAGCCTTCGAACTAGCAAATCCATTGGCCATTACAACTACGCTCGCTAAAAAAGGCGTCAAAGGAAGGTTGCTGGGGTGGATCCAGAACTACCTCACACAGAGAGAAGCACGAGTACGCTTTCAGGGAGCAACCTCAAGCTACAGGGTCCACGAAAACGGAACCCCACAAGGAGGCATCCTCAGTCCAATGCTGTTCAATGTCCTGATGGAAAATCTAGTCAAACTTCCCTTCAGACAAACAGCCAAGCTCCTATGCTATGCAGACGACTTACAGCTCATAGTAAGAGGATCGAACAGACTAGCCAACACGCAACACGCACTCCAACTTATAGAAGAGGAGTGCAACAGACTTGGACTCAAGATAAATCCAGCCAAGTCGAAAGCGATGGCCATCTGCACAGACACACCAGACAAGACGCTCTCCATACAAAACACGCCGGTAGTCTGGACCAACGCCCACCAGTGTCTTGGAATCTGGTTTGACCAGAAACTCACCTTCAAGCCGCAACTCGAGTATCTCAGGCACAGGACGAAGAGCAGACATAATATAATGAGGTCGCTCACCAGCAAATCCGCAGGAGCAAACCTTCATGTGCTCAAAGCCTACTACACAGCCGCCATCAGATCGCTGGTAGATTACAGCGCTCCAGCACTCATTGGACTGAGAGAAGACCAAATAGCTAAGCTAGAAGTCATTCAAAACAATGCTCTCAGGACCATGCTCGGAGCACCCATGTGGACCAGAATTTGCAATCTGCAAATGGAAACCGAGCTACCACCCCTGGCAGTACGAGTCAAGCAGGTGACAGCCGGTCTCCTCGCCAAAATCTGCAGAGCAGACAAGCCCACAGCTGCCCAGATTCGAATCAGTGCCTCCCTCCACCTCGACCACAGAGTGCGAGGGGCCACCTGGTCGCACGAGGCAAGCGAGGTCATCCGACACCTGCAAGCAGAAACACTCGTCAAGAACAACCAAGACACACGAGAAAATGGTTACACTGTTCCTCCACCATGGAGCCCTCCACCAGCCACACTCACCGACCTCGGCGACAGTAAAGCCAACCTCCAGAAGGAGGACCTCAAAAAAATATCTCTCCAAGCCATAGCCACCGAGACACCGGCTGATGCAGCATCATACTTCACAGACGGCTCGGTGGACCCAAAACATCACAGATCCGGAGCGGCCTTCTACACCCAAGGTCAGACCCTCAAATGGAGACTTTCCAACGACTGCTCCACCCTACAAACAGAACTGGTAGCAATCCCAAAGGCCCTACAACACGCTGCAACACAACACAACAAGTCCGTCATAATTCACACGGACTCGAAATCGGCCATGCAGGCGCTGCAACACAGTCAACCAAGAGACAACGTCCACATCATCACCTCGATCCTCGCACAGCTACAGGAATTCCAAAGCCAAAACCGACCAGTCGTCCTACACTGGATTCCCAGTCATGTAGGGATCGGAGGAAACGACGTGGCAGACGAAGCAGCCAAGGCAGCTACACGCTCCAGTAGCGTACACATCCAAGTTCCAGCAAGTGTGCAACAGATCAAGAATCACCTCAGAAAGACTACCAAGCTCCACATCAAAAAGAGCTTCCTTCATGCACTCAACGCTGGTTCCCAATCAGCCAAATGGTACCTGGCGGCCACAAAAGGGGAACCACCTTTCGCTGACAAGAAAACTCCAAGACAAACCCAAGTCAGCCTTCATCGACTATGACTAGGGTACAAGTGCTCCTGGCAGATGATCGGAAATGACGTCATGGATTGCACCTACTGTCAGGAGCCAGCAGCCAACCCACTTGAACACTATCTCCTCGATTGCGAGGTCACACAAAGCCTCCGAAACAGAACTCAAATCTCCCAAGAAACACACACACCACCAGCGGCCACTCTAACCCGAAAGGCCCATACAGACCACATTCACCACCTACTCCGGGTCATCACACGATACCCACCACCCAGATAGCTTAGAAAGCATCCTCTCCCAGCAAGTGCGGACCCCAGTTCGGGGGGCGCGCCACTCCGAGGCTGACCACGTCCAAGAGTGGGGGCCGGTGGTAAGCGTCCACTGATCGGGGGTCCGCTCACACTTGCAACCTGCAGTACCCCTCCAATCTGCAGGTGGGACCACCTCCAATCCCAATCCGGTCTGGTTGCTCCTGGAGCTCCAGCCGGAACCACCAAACGGGCCGCCTATAGGCAAAGGCCCGTGTCGGACTACGGTCCGACAATCTATACAACAACAACAACCAGGCCGCCCGTATTTACTATTTTGTCGTCGAGATGGCCCGTACTAAACAGACTGCCCGCAAGTCCACTGGAGGCAAGGCTCCACGGAAGCAGCTTGCCACCAAGGCAGCTCGCAAGTCCGCCCCAGCCACCGGTGGTGTCAAGAAGCCCCATCGTTACAGGCCCGGAACCGTCGCCCTTCGTGAGATCCGTCGTTACCAGAAGAGCACAGAGCTACTCATCAGGAAGCTGCCCTTCCAGCGCCTGGTGCGTGAGATCGCCCAGGATTTCAAGACTGACCTGCGCTTCCAGTCGTCTGCCGTCATGGCTCTGCAGGAAGCCTCTGAGGCTTACCTGGTGGGTCTTTTCGAGGACACCAACCTGTGTGCCATTCACGCCAAGCGCGTTACCATCATGCCCAAGGACATCCAGCTGGCTCGGCGCATCCGCGGAGAGCGTGCTTAAGTCCTCTTCCTTGGGGACAAACAAAAAGCACAACAAAACCTACCAGACATCTATAACTCGGCCCTTCTCAGGGCCAAAGAACTGTTCTGAAGATAATTTTCTTGACAATCGAAATGGTTGGTGGTAGGAGAGCGTTAATTTCGGTTACCCAAATCGCCTAACGGTAAGTTGGTAACATTCGTGCAGGCACGATTGTATAGTAGGTCATCAATTCGGGAGGTGGGTGCAACAAACAAGAGCTAGTAACAAATAAAGATATAAACAATAAATAAATAAATAAATAAATAACTAAGATAAAATAAAATAAAATAAAATAAATTGTTTACATGAAATAGGCGTGCTGCAAACAAGAAATGAAGCCAAAACACACTCCAGGTATGTCACTTTGCAGTGGGTGTGAAACTACTCCACGCAGAATTTATTTATTTATTTATTTATTATGTTTCGATTTAGTCCTGTTTCTACGCCAATAGAGAATGCAGATTATTATAATTTTTTTATTATTTCCCTCTCAATACATCACTGTCGGTAACTGTCTCTTTAACATGTAACTGTGGCTCCGATGGAGCCGATTAAGTTGTAGTAGTGGGATGGCGTGTTTGTTGTGCACAAGTAACCTCTTACTTGGAAGAGGTGTACTTGGTGACAGCCTTGGTGCCTCAGACACGGCATGCTTGGCCAGTTCACCGGGCAGCAAGAGTCGGACAGCTGTCTGGATTTCCCGACTTGTAATGGTGGAGCGTTTGTTGTAGTGCGCCAGGCGGGAAGCCTCGGCAGCGATGCGCTCGAAGATGTCGTTCACGAAAGAGTTCATGATGGACATAGCTTTGGAGGAGACTCCTGTGTCGGGGTGCACTTGCTTCAGTACCTTGTAGATGTAGATGCTGTAGCTTTCCTTCCTCCTGCGCTTCTTCTTCTTGTCACCCTTGGCAATGGCCTTCTGGGCCTTTCCAGCCTTCTTGGCAGCCTTTCCGGAAGTTTTGGGAGGCATGGCGGCACAGTTACTCGTGGCGCGGAGCGAGAGAATTGAAAACTGATGATGATGATGATTATATGGAGAGAAGAGAGCAGTGGCTCTGAGAGTGGGAGAAGGGTATAGTACAAGGTAAAGTTTAGAAGTGGGAAGTAGAGGAGAAGGTTAACAGCAGGTGGGCTATCCACCTTGCGGAGACGTGTTTTTTGTCTTCCGTAACTGTGCTGCGTTGAGAGGTTCTTGGGGTTAGGGAAGGCCGGTCTCAGCCAAGCTAAGCTAGGTTGTTCTAAGGTGTCCTGAGGGCATATTTTGTTAGGGGGGTCTCTCCAGGTCCTTGTGGCACTGGAGGGATGATCCCCATCTTTTAGTTATTTTTATTGTTATTTCTTATTGTTATTTTGTTGTTATTTTGTATATAGAGGCTCTGGTTCTTCGTTATCATTTTTCCTGCTTCTAGGCCACCATCCGTGCGATGTGTTGTTGTTTTCCTCAATTAGTTGGTTTAGTATGGGATCCTGTTCTTGCTCGATTTTTTCCCATATTACATTTGCTTGGGTGTGTATTCTGATGTTGAGTGGGTCTATGCCGTGTTCTGTGTGTATGTCTTGTACTGTTTGTGTGTATGGTGGTTGGTGTTTTGCCGCTCTTCTGAGGGCTATATTTTGCACTGCTTGATATTTGAGTTGATTGGTTCTTGAGATTGTGTTCAGAGGTATCGGGGGGTATTCTAAGTGTGGTCTGATCAGTGCTTTGTATAGGTGCAATTGCGTGTTGGTTTCCAATTGGCGGAATCTTTTGAGCTTAGTAAGTTGTGATCTTGCCTTAGCTAATCTTTCGTTAATGTGGGGTGTTATTCCACATCTGGATATCTTGAGTCCTAATGTTTTTCCCTTGGCAGCGTATGGTATTTGTTGGTTGTTAACAATAATAGGGAATGGTTTTGTTTTTGCGATGTGAATTATTTGGAGTTTTTGTACATTGGTTTTTATCTTCCATTTACGTTCATAGTCGTTTATTACCTCTATTTCTCTGCATGTTCTAATAGCCATCATTTGTTTGGACTTTCCCGGGTACCTGACTATCTGTGTTACATCGTCTGCGTAAGCGATGTATTCTGATTGACGTGGTTGCGGCATATCTGCCGTGTATACAGTGTATAACGTCGGCGATATATTACTGCCTTGGGGAACTCCGCTATGAAGGATGAAGGTTTGTCCTAGATGGTTGTCGATTATTAATTTGGCCTGTCTGTTATCTAAAAAATTACATAATAGTGCTGTGATATTGGTAGGCATGTCCAATTTGATTATTTTTAACTTCAATCCTTCATGCCACACTTTGTCAAATGCTTTTGAAACATCTCTCAGAATTATGTTGCATTGGTCTCTGTTACTTGCAGCATTTGCAATTGATTCATATATTAGAGCTATTGCTGTGTTGGTTCCTCGGTGTTTTCGAAAGCCGTGCTGTCTCGGGTTATATTTGTTTTCTTGGTCTAGAAAATTTCTCAGTCTGTTGTTGATTATTTTTTCCAATATTTTACCAGGTGTTTCCAATAATGATATAGGTCTGTAGTTTTCTGCTTGAGTATGGTTCTTTCCTGCTTTCGGAATGAGTCTGATTTTGGCTAATTTAAATTTGGTAGGGAAAAAGCCAGTTGCAAGTGAGGCATTGTATATATTTTTGAGCTGTTCGATCATAGACTGAGGAATGTTTTGAAGTACGATTTTATTAATTTGGCTTATGCCAGGTGCTTTATTCTTGAAACTTGCAATTGTTTTTGCAATATCATTTTTAGTTAGTGGGGCAATTATTGGGTTGTTTATGTCTAATAAGTCGAGGTTGATTTTATTGGTAGGTTTCCATTTCTCTGTGTTCTGGCTCAAATATGTTTTAGTTGCCTGTTCTGTTTCTTGGCAGAAGCTTCTATTGTCTTCGTCATTTATTCTGAATATGTTCTTCCAGAATTCTCTAAATATTGGTTCTTTATCGTGTGGTTCTGTTACCTTTCTACCGTTTTTGTCCTTTATGTAGCTAGTTTCTTCCGAGTTTGTTCCCATTAGGTTTTTTATTTTCTTCCAGAATGCTTTTGGATTTTTGTAGTCTGCTTGTGTATCCTGGATCAGCTTGTTCCATGTTTCATTGTGTTTGTTCTTGCTTATGTCTTTCAGTTCTTCTTTTAGATTCCTGTATAATATTGTGGTGTCATTGCTCCACCCGTGTGTTTTGGTGTATTCATATAGATTGGTGAATCTAGTTTGGATCATTTTCTCTTCATGTGTTAATTGTGCATGTGGTAATGTACGGTATGTTGTTTTTGGAATGTTGTTTTCCATTGCTGTTGTTACTTCTTTGTACCATGTATCCAGTGAATTATCAATCTCTGTTGTGTCTTTGTTGTGTAGGAGTGTTGGTTCGTTATTGCTAAGTTCCGATTTAAAATTTTCCCAATTTGCTTTATTGAGTGAAAATCTTGGGATTGATGGGATTTGTATCGGGGATGTGGATAAAGTTGCAATTATGGGTAGATGATCACTGGTTGTTGTTGGTCCCGCTTTTAGATGTACGTTTAGATGGTGATGTCTATTGGTTAAAACAATGTCTGGTTTTCCAGTGTTGCCGGCTGATATGTAAGTTGCGAAGTCGGGCCCGAGGTGTGTTATTGTCCCGTGATCGATGAGAGCATGGAGGATTTTTCCTCCTGGGTTTCTGACATTGTTTCCTACGGTTGTGTGTTT
>NW_024746854.1:0-23281 GCF_018991925.1 Homarus americanus
CCCTTGAGTACGATGATTTGGCTTATGAGTACGATGATTTAACCCCCTAGTGTGATGGTTAACCCCTTGAGTACGATGATTTAACCCCTTAGTACGATAGTTTAACCCCTTAATTATGATGATTTAACCCCGCTGAGTATGATGATTTAACCCCTGAGTACGATGATTTAAGTTCCTGAGTGCCCGAAAGGTTAATGAACTCTTGACGGCGGGCGGTAAGTGCTGGAAGGACCCAAAGAGACAGAAAACAATTGTGGTAATTACCTAACCTAACCTAACCCAACCCTAACCCTAACCCCTAACTAACCTAGCTTCACCTAACCTAACCACCCACTTCCCTCCTCACCCCCCTCACCACCGCCACCCCTCCTCCGCCACCACACCCACCCCCCAATGCTTTATAATAGAAAATCAGTAGAATATTTTAGTGTAAGTATTTTTGAGTTTGATCTGAGGACGAGAAAATCCGAGAGAGAGAGAGAGAGAGAAAAGGTGAGAATTTCCAGGTAACGTTCAGGTGTGTGTTGCGATTGATGGTTCTGTTTTGTTTGTATTTTATTAACTCCTTTTTTTATTCTCTTTCTTTTTGTTTTTTTCTGACGTAATGTTTACAACAAGTTCTCACCATTGTTTTGTTGGCGTGTGTTTTGAGGTATAGTTTACTCTGTTTCCCACCCCCCCAGAGCACCCCAACACTAACCTCTAATCTTCCCCACTTCTTCCACCCTCCTCCCCACTTCTCTCCCTCCCTTCCAACCACCTCCTCCCCCACACCAGCACTAACCTCCTCCCCAGGTTCCCCAGCAGCACCAGCGCACACCGCCTCAGAGAGGAACGAGACCGGGGCCTGACTGTCTCCTTCCGTCAACAGACAGTGTTGGTTTTCAGTCCCAGGGCGCCACTGTTCTCGTTCAGACTGACAAACCAACCTACATGCAACACACACAGGTGGCTTGTGTGTGTGTGTGTGTGTGTGTTGTGTGTGTGTGTGTGTGTGTGTGTGTGTGTGTGTGTGTGTGTGTGTGTGTGTGTGTGTGTGTGTGTGTGTGTGTGTGTGTGTGTGTGTGTGTGTGTGTGTGTGTGGTGTGTGTGTGCGGTGTGTGTGTGCGGTGCGGTGCGCGTGTGTGTGCATGTGCGTGTGTGCGTGCGTGCGTGTGTGTGTGTGTGCGTGTGTGTGTGTGTGTGTGTGTGTGTGTGTGTGTGTGTGTGTGTGCGGTGTGTGTGTGTGTGTGTGTGTGTGTGCGTGTGTGTGTGCGTGTGTGTGCGTGTGCGTGCGGTGCGTGTGTGTGTGTGTGCGTGCGTGCGTGCGTGCGTGTGTGTGTGTGTGTGTGTGTGTGTGTGTGTGTGTGTGTGTGTGTGTGTGTGTGTGTGTGTGTGTGTGTGTGTGTGCGTGTGTGTGCGTGCGGTGTGTGTGTGTGTGTGTGTGTGTGGTGTGTGTGTGTGTGTGTGTGTGTGTGTGTGTGTGTGTGTGTGTGTGTGGTGTGTGTGACATCATAGGATTATTCATTTGTGTGTTTGATCAGTGGATATGTCGAGAGGTGGAGTGTATCACATACCAGAGAGCCTGATACACTGCCAGGTGGACTATATTGATGTGTATATTTGATAATGCCTTAATGTGATCCAGGTTTATTACTAGTACTAGAAGTAGCAGTAGGGTGATGATGATGCAGAAGGTACAGTATGAGTAGTAATAGCAGCAGCCGAGAGAACGTCACAGAGTCACACCCAGTCGCCATGGCAATGTATGCATCAGGCGTATCCGAAAGTTTAAGATTGATTAAATTATGAGCCAACCAAAGATCAAACAGGTAGAGTACACTAATGACCACAGGAGCAGGAAAAGCGAGGATAAACAAAATAGTGAGACCTGACGACATCACATGATCCACAAATTTGTGACACCACCCAAAGGCCAGCAAATCTGTCCCCATTAGAAGCCAGAATATAATGACCAGGCTATAGAGGTGTCCAGTGAGGTCAAAATAACAAAAGACGGACAAAGGTATCTAAGGCGTGGTAATCGGCACGAAGATTTCATACCGAATACGAATGGAAAGGTAAACGAGTAGAAGTAAAGCTCTATCAGAAATCACTAAGACCGAGCCACATTACTTGATGCACACTATCCCCTGATGAATCGGCTGATTGTCCAATTAACCAGGCCGTTCATATATTTATTATTTGGGTTTAAGTAACGAAACCCAAACTGTAGTTTCTTGTTTTATTATAAAAAGGATTGTATCTATAATTCCTGAGTGTAGATCGACCGTAAGTTCCACTGCATATGAGTGAATGAGAAAGGGACGGCGTTTATGTAATAGAAACGTTAGGTCACGCCCCACGATATAAGTTGCTGTGAGGGACTCAGAGTAGTGACCCATCGAGGGAGATCGGTATGGTATCGCCGTTCCCTCAAAGGAAGACGGAGCCATCCACCGCGGCTCTCAAATAACGCCTTCCTTAGTCAAGGATATCAAAACTACTGCTCGCTCAGGTGGCCAGAGAGCCGGCTACTTATTCCTTTACCAGCATAGTATGACGCAGCTTCCGTGGGCACAATCTTATCACGTGCATTGAACATGTCACCATAGCCAGTGGGAAAGTTACAGGGTGCTGAATCTGAATATAATATCAGATATATTGCCATTTATATAATATGCATTGACTGAGACGGGGCCCATTACTGACATCAGACTCTCCCCGCCATTTACGTGCCATCAGGAACAAATTTATTCCAACATCTGTGAAAAGTCACCTAACCCCAGCAGAGGTCACCAGCATACTACCCACCGAGACTAGGAGGAATGGGATCACCAACCCGGAGAGCTTGATTACTCTGAACATCGAACTCATCAACTCCTGCAGCCTTCACCGAGCACACATGGGTCAAATACCGGTAATGTAGACACCAACGAAACATTCGAAATTCGACGCTCCATTAATACAGAACATCGCCACAAACAAAAACTTCAAAACAAACAAACCAGAGATATAAAGAACAAAATAGAGGTAGCACAGTAGGTAGACGCCTCAAACTGGCTACAGCTTACCAACAAATGTAAAACTGTTTAATAAACAAGAATACACAGACGTCATTGCTCTAAGGTACGATTGGCCAGATGAAGGTATTTTTCTTTTCTTTTTTTTGTAGAGAGTTATCACAGGTAAGGTAATACCATGGGACCTGAGGGCCTATCATCTCTTTGCTCAAGTGCTCTGTAGTGCCTCAAAGGAACCAAGATCTGACATATCCAACAACAGTCACCAAACATACCAGCTGTCAGAATTAAAGGAAAAAAACTGTGTATGTCGTGATATTTATATATGTTATGTATCCGAGTCATGATGAAGTTACTAAAACATAACACCATTTCATTAACGTTTGGTTTTCCTCTCATTTAGTTCCGGTTCCGGGTGGCTCTGAACACATGCGTCAAGATGGTCAGAAGATTCAGTGGACGTCTTCATCCCTAAACCAATGGGGCATCTTGGTCAGGCGGTGGATGCTCCCAGGTGAGTCAATACTCTCTACCTTACAGTACTTCCTCATCATCATCTCTGTTGCTGCGCTAGTCGGTCAGTTCTGTTAGCTGGAAAGAATAGGACCCATAGTTAAGACAAGGTAAACCTACAGCTAAAAGAAAAAATTTACCCACAGCCATAAAGAGGTAGTATATGATCTCAGATAACTCACCTCAACATGTTCCAGTAATATTGTCAGGCCTCACTCACTCGCCAGGACCAAACCTAAAAATTTGGCCGACTAAATTCATCTCTCGCTATAAACCTCGACCCTTAACCTAACCTAACCCTAACCTAACCTTTGATGTATGTCTCTGCAGTCTTAGAGTGTTGTAAGTGAGTGTTGGGTGGGTGTTGTAGGTGTGAAGTGCTGCTGGTGGGTGCTGTAAGTCATGACAGCACTTTCCAAACCCCCCACCCCCCGAGCTTGTATAACACCATATTATTTGACTCTCAGGGTTGCATTAATGAGGCGTCAGTTTATATCCTGAGTGAGGAGCTCCATAGTTCTACAGCGATCAATAACCCATCCAGAGTCCTGTTAGGATATTATAAAAAAACCCAGGTCCTGCCAGGGCCCCCTCGATAGAGTTAATATTTTAGCCAACATGCCAGACTTCCTTTTATCTCGAGCAGTGTTATTTGTCTAGTGTGTCTAGGGAGGTAACAATTATTCAACACTACAGGAAGTAAACACATTTCTGTACTTAGCCCAGCGTTCAAGGACGCACTAATTTTCACCATTGAAACTCCACCCCACCTCCACCACAGCTGTTTGATTCTTTTGTTCTCATTTTTAGACAGGTGCTTAATAGGTTCCAGTGATGTTGTTTTGTTGTTGTATTTTAAGCCAAGCGTTCGATAAATTATTTGGTATTGTATGTTATTAATTTAGTGTTAGGTGGATAGTATTGTTTTTGTATTTTGAGGCCAGGCTTGCTAGTTTAGGTTAATGTATATGCTTGAGACGCTACGTTGATATGTGTGTGTGTGTGGTGGGACAGTCATTCACTAGTCGTTTACAGGGACTCGTCAGGTTTTGTACAGTGTAGCAACTCTGTGTTTGTTGACATTCGACAAAGAAACTCGATAGTAAACATAGTAGAAAGGCTAACCTAGCTATATGACAAGCCCTATAAACTCACTAATCAGAAAGAGACTACCAAAGCTATCAATACTATACAAACGCACTAGTAGAAGAGACATTACCTGACTATATGACCCTATAAACCGCCACTAGTGAAGGGAGAATACCACTGCTATACGACGAAGCCTATAAACGCACCAGAAGGGTAGCCTCCTCTTAACTCTTCCTCCTCCTCCTATTTCCTCTTAACCTCCTTCTTCTTCTTTCACATTCTACATCTTCCTCCTATCTCTTCCTCCACACCCACATTCCTCCCTCATCCTTCCTCCTCCCTTCTCCTTCCTCATCTCCATCCTCCTCCGCTTCCCCTTCCTGTATATCTTCCTCCTCCTCCTCCTCTCAACGGTGGTAATAACAAGCAGCCTTCATCAGCACGTGTACCATGACAGTCATCACACATGAATACACATCAAATGCATCACGCGTCAGTCGTCCTCATATGATGCGACGCAGAGAGCCGAAGACCCCAGGTTCATATCGTCTGCCTAAACACGGGGTTCCTACAGCACCAGTGAGGAACACGAACACAGAGACTTGAAATGAGTTTGAAGGAGAATGTTTAACCTTTCCCAAGATCGTGTTCCCAAGTTGTTGTTTATTAAGATAACGAGAAGATTAGGCCACAGTTTATTTTCGCATTCAGATTAAACACCTTAACGCTAACCTAACATCAACCAACCTAACCTAACTTCTTCTTCAACCCAACTTCTTCTTCTTTAACAACCTAACCTAACCTAAACCAACCTAACTATAAGGTGCTTAATCCTCAGGTAATACGATTGAGATATAAATAGTCGTAATTCTAAGGCCTAGTTGGACGTTCAGGTGTGTGTTAAGTGTTCAGGTGTGTGTTAATGTGTTCAGGTGTGTTAATTAGTGTTCAGGTGTGTGTTAGTGTGTTCAAGTAGTGTGGTAGGTAATGTTCAGGTTTGTTGCTAGTGTGTTCAGGTGTGTGTTAGTGTGTTCAGGTGTGTGTTAGTGTGTTCAGGTTGTGTTAGTGTGTTCAGGTAGGTCGGTAGTGTGTTCAGGTGTGTTGTAGTGTGTCTAGGTGTGTGGAGGTGTGTGGAAGTGTTCATGTGTGTTAGTGTGTTCAGGTGTGGTAGTGTGTTCATGTGTGTTAGTGTTCAGGTGTGTGGTAGTGCGTTCAGGTGTGTGTGGCATGTTCAGGTGTGTGTTAGTGTGTTCAGGTGTGTGTTAGTAGGTGTGGTGGTGTGTTCGGGTGTGTGGTAGTGTGTTCAGGTGTGTGGTAGTGTGCGTGTGCTCAAGAACATATGAATAGGATAATGCTAAGCGATTAAAACACGATCTGTACATCACCTGGTCAGGCTACACGTGTCAGGTCAGAAGGTCACAGGTACGGGGTCACCTATGTATACCTGTAATTACGGCATAGGTCAGCAGCTCTTCTTAATGCTGGGTAGCAGTAGTAGTGCCAACAGTGCCTCTAGTCCAACAGTGCCAACAGTGCCTCTAGTGCCAACAGTGCCTCAGTGCCAACAGTGCCTCTAGTGCCAACAGTGCCTCTAGTGCCACAGTGCCTCTAGTGCACAGGCCTCAAGCCACAATGCCCCTAGTGCCAACAGTGCTCTAGTGCCAACAATGCCTCTAGGCCAACAGTGCCTCTAGTGCCAACAGTGCCTCTAGTGCCAACAGTGCCTCTAGTGCCAACAGTGCCTCTAGTGCCAATAATGCCTCTTAGTGCCAACAGTGCCTCTAGCCAGCCAAAAGTGCCTCTAGTGCCAACAGTGCCTCTAGTGCCAACAGTGCCTCTAGTGCCAACAGTGCCTCTAGTGCCAACAGTGCCTCTAGTGCCAGCCTCTAGTGCCTATAGTGCCAACAGTGCCCTAGTGCCAACAGTGCCTCTAGTGCCAACAGTGCCTCTAGTGCCAACAGTGCCTCTAGTGCCAACAGTGCCTCTAGTGCCAACAGTGCCTCTAGTGCCAACAATGCCTCTAGTCAACAGCCTAGTGCCTCTAGTGCCAACAGTGCCTCTAGTGCCAACAGTGCCTCTAGTGCCAACAAAGTTCTAGTGCCAACAGTGCCTCTAGTGCCAACACGTCCTCTAGTGCCAACAGTGCTCTAGTAGTGCCTCTAGTGCCAACAGTGCCTCTAGTGCCAACAGTGCCTCTAGTGCCAACAGTGAAGGCAAGGTGAGGAGGCCACTTTGTGTAATGGAGCTGAGCGGAACTAGACTGTGATAAGAATGACGATGGAGAAGAGAACACTTTGTGTGTATTGGCCGTAGGAGTGACTCAGGTGGTGGAGTGACTCAGGTGGTGGAGTGACTCAGGGTGGTGGGAGGACCCGGTGGTGGAGGACCTGGGTGGTGGAGGACTCAGGTGGTGGAGTGACTCGGGGTGGTGAGGAGGACTGGGTGGTGGAGTGACTCCGGGGTGCTGGAGTGACCTGGGGTGGTGGGAGTGACTCAGGTGGTGGAGTGACTCAGGGGTGGAGTGACTCAGGTGGTGGAGTGACTCAGGTGGTGGAGTGACTCAGGGTGGTGGAGGACCAGGGTGGTGGAAGGACTGGGGGTGGTGGAGGACTCTGGGTGGTGGAGTGACTCTGGGTGGTGGAGGACTCAGGTGGTGGAGACCAGGTGGTGGAGCAACAGGGCGGTGGAGTGCCCTGCAAGGAGTGACCTGGGGTGGTGGAGGACTGGGGTGGTGGAGTGTCTCGGGGTGGTGGAGGACTCGGGGTGGTGGAGTGACTCCGGGTGGTGGAGTAACAGGGTGGTGGAGGTCTCGGGCAAGGGAGTGACTCAGGGTGGTGGAGGACTCAGGGTGGAGTGACTTGCCAGGAGTGACTCAGCTGTGGTGGAGTGACTCAGGGTGGTGGCGTGACTCAGGCCGGGTGGACCTGGGGTGGTGGCGGACTCCAGGTGGTGGCGTGACTCAGGTGGTGGAGTGACTCAGGCTGGTGGCGTGACTCAGGTGGTGGCGTGACTCAGGGTGGTGGCGTGACTCAGGTGGCGTGACTCAGGCTGGTGGCGTGACTCAGGTGGTGGAGTGACTCGCTGTGGTGGAGTGACTCAGGGTGGTGGCGTGACCTCAGGCTGGTGGCGTGACTCAGGTGGTGGAGGACCTGTGGTGGTGGAGTGACTCAGGGTGGTGGAGTGACTCAGGTCATTGGCGCACTGATTCAGAAACACACACAAACACACACCATCCTCGACACCGGCTCCTACTACCACCCGAGATCCTCGCCCGGAGAATTGCTGTTCGACACCACAACTGCTTCCAGCCCATAGGACCATGAACTGATCGCCATAAGAACAGCTCAGTCCCAACCATTGTAAAATTATCAATAACTTGTAATCAACCAGTGTATCTCACCCCAGTCAATCTTACCGTTTTGCACTGTCACTATGTTGAAATGCCCTGTAGTTTGAGCCTCACCTAGTTGTTATATATCATATTTGTATCACTTATGTTACTTGTATATTATTTGTAAATCAAGAGACCCATTCACCAATTATGTAACTGTATATTTTCAGCCTTCCGGCTGCCATGCTCTTTCAGTACACGGTTAATTATTATTATTATTATTATTATTATTATTATTATTATTATTATTAACACACACACACACACACAGACACACAAACAAACACGCCTGAGAAACCATACATAGAGTGAGCCGAGGACCCAGTTTAACACAAGGGATCAAACACTTTGTACGGGTTCCAGGTAAGTGATGTGTGTGTGTGTGTGTATGTGTGTGTGTGTCTCACCTGGCTCACTTTTTATTAAGGTTCAACTTTTCTTAAAATTCTGATAATTTTAATGATCACCTGAAGAATAGACACCTAACCTAACTCCAAAATAAACTAACCTAACCCAACCTAACCCAACCCAATCTTGTTGTCAAGGTGAACATATATGCCTGGTCACCCTGTTATGAGAAAGACAAAACGCGTCAAAATGGCACAGACAGACAGACAGGCAGGCAGGCAGGCAGGCAGGCAGGCAGGCAGATAGATAGATAGATACATAGATAAATAGATAGATAGATAGATAGAAAGATAACAAATAAGGACCCAAACTATCCCCTTGTTCCCCCTACAGTGCCGCGAGGGGCCGGTGTCTCTGGAGTTCACCCTGAGCGAGGAGCCATTCTACGGCAAGTGGACCATCAGGGTAGAGGCTACCAACTCCTTCACCCAACACTTCTTCACCGTGGAGCAGTACAACGAGCCCAGATTTGAGGTAAGGACTGTGTGTGTAGGAGGGGTGTGATGGGTTTTGTGATTGGCTAATGTGGTTATATCGTCTGTGGAAGCAAATTTTAGTCAATCTATATAATTTGAGTAATTATTTGTTTCTTAACTGGCCAATCACATGCCAAGACGAGAGAAAGAGGGCGGAGCTATTTTAACATTCCAATAATAAACAGACGCTATAATTGGTGAATAGTTTACGTCTAATGGTCGGATATTCAAAGACCTCCTGTTAACAATTACGTCAGAGCTTCAGTGAGATTACCTTCAGTTTAATGTGTACTTCAGCCCCTGTCTGCTCAGCTGGTGTTGATTGACCAAGTAAGCTTAATACGACTCGAACTGGGAGGACGTGTGTGGAGTAGAGGGGCACTCATTGTACACCTTCAATATTCTCTCTCTTCTCTCTCTCTCTCTCTCTTCTCTCTCTCTCTCTCTTCATCCTCAGGCCCATCCTCAGGCCCATCCTACTGACCATCCTACCATCCTAAACTGCTCTGTCAGGAACTCACAAATGGGAAATTATCTAATTACTCAACAGCGTCGCTCGGGAGGAGGTCCACCATCACGGCCATATTACTCTCTGGCCCTGCAGGTGTTGTGTTCCTGCACCACCTGGCTGTGTAGTGGCTCCCTGCACCACCTGGCTGTGTAGTGTGGCTCCCTGCACCACCTGGCTGTGTAGTGTGGCTCCTGCACCACCTGGCTGTAGTGTGGCTCCCTGCACCACCTGGCTGTGTAGTGGCTCCTGCACCACCTGGCTGTGTAGTGTGGCTCCCTGCACCACCTGGCTGTGTAGTGTGGCCCTTGCACCACCTGGCTGTGTAGTGTAGCCCTGCACCACCTGGCTGTGTAGTGTGGCCCCTGCACCACCTGGCTGTGTAGTGTGGCTCCCTGCACCACCTGGCTGTGTAGTGTGGCCCTGCACCACCTGGCTGTGTAGTGGCTCCCTGCACCACCTGGCTGTGTAGTGTGGCTCCCTGCACCACCTCTGGCTGTGTAGTGTGGCTCCCCTGCACCACCTGGCTGTGTAGTGTGGCTCCCTGCACCACCTGGCTGTGTAGTGTGGCTCCCTGCACCACCTGGCTGTGTAGTGTGGCTCCCTGCACCACCTGGCTGTGTAGTGTGGCTCCTGCACCACCTGGCTGTAGTGTGGCCCCTGCACCACCTGGCTGTGTAGTGGCCTGCACCACCTGGTTGTGTAGTGTGGCCCCTGCACCACCTGGCTGTGTAGTGTGGCTCCCTGCACCACCTGGCTGTGTAGTGTGGCTCCCTGCACCACCTGGCTGTGTAGTGTGCTCCCTGCACCACCTGGTTGTGTAGGTGGCTCCCTGCACCACCTGGTTGTGTAGTGTGTCCCTGCACCACCTGGTTGTGTAGTGTGGCTCCCTGCACCACCTGGCTGTGTAGTGTGGCTCCCTGCACCTGGTTGTGTAGTGGCTCCCTGCACCACCTGGCTGTGTAGTGTGGCTCCTGCACCACCTGGCTGTGTAGTGTAGCCCCTCACCACCCATGTGTAGTGGCTCCCTGCACCACCTGGCTGTGTAGTGTGGCCCCTGCACCACCTGGCTGTGTAGTGAGCCCCTGCACCACCTGGCTGTGTAGTGTGCCCCCTGCACCACCTGGCTGTGTAGTGTGGCCTTGCACCACCTGGCTGTAGTGTGGCCCCTGCACCACCTGGCTGTGTAGTGTGGCCCTGCACCACCTGGCTGTGTAGTGTGGCTCCCTGCACCACCTGGTTGTGTAGTGGGCCCCCTGCACCACCTGGCTGTGTAGTGTGGCCCCTGCACCACCTGGCTGTGTAGTGTGGCCCCCTGCACCACCTGGCGTAGTGTGGTCCCTGCACCTGGCTGTGTAGTGTAGCTCCCTGCACCACCTGGCTGTGTGTGTGGCTCCCTGCACCACCTGGCTGTATAGTGTGGCTCCCTGCACCACCTGGCTGTGTAGTGTAGCCCTGCACCACCTGGTTGTGTAGTGTGGCTCCCTGCACCACCTGGCTGTATAGTGGCTCCCTGCACCACCTGGCTGTGTAGGCTCCCTGCACCACCTGGCTGTGTAGTGTGGCCCTGCACCACCTGGTTGTGTAGTGTGGCTCCCCTGCACCACCTGGCTGTGTAGTGGCCCCTGCACCACCTGGCTGTGTAGTGTGCCTGCACCACCTGGTGTGTGTGGCCCTGCACCACCTGGCTGTAGTGTGGCTCCCTGCACCACCTGGCTGTGTAGTGTGGCTCCCTGCACCACCTGGCTGTGTAGTGTGGCTCCCTGCACCACCCGCTGTGTAGTGGCTCCCCTGCACCACCTGGTTGTGTAGTGTGGCTCCCTGCACCACCTGGCTGTGTAGTGTGGCTCCCTGCACCACCTGGCTGTAGTGTGGCTCCCTGCACCACCTGGTTGTGTAGTGTGGCTCCCTGCACCACCTGGCTGTGTAGTGGCTCCCTGCACCACCTGGCTTATGGTTAGTGTAAAGCCGACCCCCGGTTGTTCCCAGAGTGGACTGACTAACACTACCGTCTGGTCAGAAGGTGGAGGTGGGGCCCAGGGCAGGGGCAGTGGTGGGGCCCAGGGCAGGTGGTGGGGCCCAGGGCGCTATCTCAGGGAGGTGGGGCCTCAAGGGTGTGTGTGACGGTCAACTTGGTCACGACTCTCGGCTGCCACTGTCCACTGCTGACTTCACTGGCCCAAACACTGATTCCACTCTTTCCGAAACGAAATTGACACTTTGTGGAACTTTGTTGACGAACCTGCTGGGGAGCAGGAGGAGGAGGAGTTGCGGCTATGGCCCAACAATTGGTCCTGGCAGCTGCCGCAGCAGTAGCGTCGGCTAGGTCTTGACTCCCTGCGATCAAGGATGAAGTATGACATCTCTCTTATCAAACGTTCAGAGTCCCTAGAGTCAGAACATGACAGTTTGTGTTGTGTTCAGGAATACATTAATAACAGAAAGGATCTCTTATGGGCATTATAACAGGTGTGAGATACAACAAGTGAAAGGAGAGGAAAGATAGAGGGGGAGGAGAGGAGAGAGGGGAGGAGAGGAGAGAGGGAAGATAGGGGAGGAGGAGAGGAGAGAGGGAAGATAGGGGAGGAGGAGAGGAGAGGAAAGATGGAAGGAGGAGGAGGGAGGAGAGAGGGCTAGAGGGGGAGGAGAGGGAGAGAGGGGAGAGAGAGAGAGGGGAGGAGGAGAGAGGGAAGATAGGGGGAGGAGGAGAGAAGGAAGATGGAAGGGGGGGAGGAGGGAGAGAGGGAAGCTAGAGGGGAGGAGAGGAGAGAGGGAAGATAGAAGGGGAGGAGGGGAGAGAGAAGATAGAAGGGGGAGGAGGAGAGAGAGAAGATAAAGGGGAGGAAAAGAGAGAGAAGATAGAGGGGAGGAGAGGAGAGAGGAAGAGAAGGGGAGGAGAGAGGAGAAGGAGGAAGAGGTACAGGAAAACTCCCTCACCTAATTAGTTAAACCAACATCAACAAGTTCCTTTAAGTCATAAGACAGTATTACTTAACATACCATTCTGTACAACAATTACCTAGTATCTTGGTTGCTGTAGCATTATGAAACTGTAGTATGATGTAGAAATACTCTCGAGTGTTTCTAATAAAGTGAAGCGACATAACCGTACTGTAGTCACTCAACAAACACTGACTATCTTCTACCATCAGGACTATTACTTACATTTAACTCTAACAGTCAGTTTATCGTTGGTTACGTACGCCGGAGCTATCACGGGGTGTACCCAGTGAGGGTGACCCAGATAAGCTTGGTGTTGTCAGGATGGTAATCCCACGTCTGTGTCTAAAGGCCCGTCCACACGATCGAGCAGTGCCGGCAGGCACGCGCTAAATGCCCGTTATCGGGCAAAATTGGCGGGAAAACCAGCGGAGTGCCCATGCCCTGCCGTTGAGAGAAATCACGGTCCGCCTGCCTGGTGGTTTGCTGCCGGTATGGAGCGAAGACTTTCCAAATGTGATACGTAGGCTATATGTTCCCCGTTCGGTCCAGATGTCCAGTATATAACCAAATAAGCTTATGCACTGTACATTATTGGCGTGACAATAAACGGAGATTGTTTATGCATTACGCAACGAGGACATTCGTGTGTGTTCTTCGCCCTGCCGCCTCCTCACTCTAGTCCCATGGCTTCCTGTCTATGCATATATCAATTCTAACATTATTCAATGAATTTTTATACTACAAATCTCACCTGCAAGTAATCTTCCTGAGTACTTCATACATGGCTTACAAGTTGCAGGTATTATGCGAGACAAACTTTGTTTGATATCTGTTCTATACCGAAGTGACGGTAGGTGCACCCAGTTGAAAGATATATGAGCGTTGCCTCTAGACATGCAGATATACTCTCCTCATATTGGTATCCTGTTTTATATATGGTTCCACTTTCGCCAGAAGTCTGTAAAAGGTGTTGGGGTCCATTCTCATGTAATTGGTGAAGTCTTGCTCATGTCCATCTTGCAGTTCACGTAAAATCGGCATGATCAATACTTTCTTCTTCGACCTAACCACTCTTGCAACCATTCTTTCTGCATTTGGTTCTTTCTTTACACATAGCAGCAATTATTATAGTACACAACGCTATGCTCTTCGCTTTAACTGTCCGGCGATTATTCCTGCTACACAACCATGGTGATCGTACGCAACGCCACTGCCGACCACCTACCAGGCTACCGGCGCCGACTATGACTCGCCAACCACCCCCGTGGTACACACAGGCTTTGCCCGGTAACGGGAGCCCGCCCGGCACTGCTCGATCGTGGACGGGGTTTACATGATGAAGTACTAAAGAGACCGCCGCCCTTATCTGGTTGGGTGTACGGTGGGTGGTACAGTGTGGGTCTCGCTTGGTGCACGGTGTGGGCTGGTAACCAAACCAGAACACTACTGGTGAGTACGGGGTAGTAAACTCTAGCTGCTGAATAACTCTAAACACACACAAAACACTGCCTTCGTGACGGAAAAGGACAAGCCTGAAAAATGCAAAATAAAGCCCTCAGAATTATCCTAGATGTCCTATGAGCACTAAAGTACTTAATATGAGGAAAGAACTAGGTATACCCAGTGTTAAAGATAGAATAATTGAAGTTAACCTCATGATAGGCCCTGAGGCTTCTGTAAGATCCTGATAACATTGTTTTAAAATTGATAGAATGTATGAACCTTCCACCTATGCCTAAAAAATTATTATACAAAGTATATATTCCAACACACTGCCCAAGTGAGAGCTCTGAACACATACACACACTCTACAGACTGATGATAATCATCACACAGACCATCTACACTGATGGCTCTTAACACCGCCTGTGGAGGGCTGGAAGTGCTATTCTTATGATCAACCTGACGGTAATATAATTGGAGAAAGGGCTCAGAGTTATCAATCAAGCATCCACTCTTCAAACTGAATTAGTTGCCATACTACAGCTATTAAATTCATTGAAACCACTGTCACTGACAGTCTCATCATCACTGACTCTTATCTAATAGTTCGTTCCCTGACACCCTCGACTAAGTTGTCACGCGCTTATTCTGAGCCAGACACAAATAGAGTGCGCTTGTTGACCGTGTCAAGATCAAACTGTTGTGGTCTCTCTACATAATCAGTGGGCCCCAAAGAACATAACGGAGCCGATAATCTCGCCAGATTCGCGTCCAACAAAGGCACTGTTAAATATATCTGGGTCAATCAAAAAGAACCCTTAAAACTGTAGTTAAGAAGGAACTTGTTGATGACTTTGACGCAATCACACAAGGCAAACAGGCACTAGTCGATCCATAGTTTACCATGATGAGATGTATCAAGAAATATGTATATGGAGCAAGTAACAAGATCACTAGATTACAAGGTAATGTAACCGCTAGACTAAGGTTACACAAGAACATAAGAAATATGAATCTGCAACAGGCTGGCTGTTCAGACAGTTCCTGTCGAGAGTTACTACCATCTATCATCCATGAATCTATCCAGCCTCCTTTTAAAACTTTCCAGAGTTCCAGCACTTACTACAAGTTGCTGCTTGTTCCACTCGTCCACCACCCTATTTGTAGAACCAGTTCCTTCCATTCCCCTCCTAAACTTATCCAACTTAAATCCGTTGTAGAGTCCTATCTACTGATATTATAAGAACTTTATCCATATTTTTATGAATTTTCACCCACTTAAATACTTCTATCATATCTCCCGCACTTTGTCTTTCTAGGGAATGCAAGTTTAGTTTTTTAATCTAACTTGATATGGAAGGTTTCAATTCGGAATTATTTTCGTCATTCGCTGCACCGACTCCAGTGAATTGATATCCATTCTATAACAGGCACCAGAACTGAACCACATAATCGAGGTGCGGCCTGACTAGCGTAAGATACAGCTGATAAGACCTCTGCACTCTTATTACTAACTTCTAGATAAAAACCTGTCTTTATTATTTCGAACATTAACGTGATTTTTAGGCCGAAGGTCCAGGCTGGCACTTTGTCTCTTTCACAAGTCGACTTCTAGTTCAATGTTGTTAAGGCTGTATGCGTTACAGTATTGTTCTTCTCAATATTAGGTACGCTGCACTTGCTGGTGTTGAATTTCATTTCCATTTAGACCACCCTAGAAGTTTATTTAATTCTTCCAGAAGCATTTGCATCTTGCCGCCATTTTTGGTCATCCCCCAATTTGTTATGTCACTGATGATCCCAGTATCACAGTAGATCGTTAATGGAGATTATGAACAAGAGTGAGCCCAGTACTGACCCCTGGGAAGCTTCCCATCACACACGGCCCCACCAGATTTAACACCATTCACGCTGACCCTCTGTGTTCCATCGGTGAGCCATGATTTTATCCAATTAAAACTTCCCCTGATACCATGACCCTTAACTTTTCTCAGAAGCCTGATGCGGCACTCTGTCGTAGAGATATAAGTACCTCTGGCAGTATTTCAAGCAGATGCAAACAATGCGTAAAGCGTATGGCATACATATGCTGACACTTGAAACAACACTACGTCTGATTGTGAAGATAGAACCTTTAGACAGGTCCAAGCACACTGTGTGAAATGGCACAACACTTCATCTCTAATGGCAAGATAGCCGACATATTAAGATTTATCAACTTTTTTAACTTATAGTAACCCTATCAGTTCTCATGTACAGAACCAAACACAATGTGCTGGAATATCACGCAAATGTGAATAACAAAGTGGAAAGACATACTGCCTCACACGCCTTTACTCACGCATTGTGAATAAGTTACCCTTTATGTATATAACCAACCAATATTAATTTGAAATACTGTGTAACATTCAGTGCCATAATATCCTACAACAACGGTGGTTAATTATTATGACCCGTTGTAAACTCTACTCTGTAATCCTGTTGCGCTACCTCTCTCAGGATGAGTATGGGTGCTAATAAATTAACCGCTATGCGGACAAAATTAAAAGAAACAAAAATTCACACACACCACACACACACACACACACACACACACACACACACACACGAGCGTCACTCGGTCAGTAACAATTACACATCATAATACCGCAGTAGACACCCGTCAGACATAATGGGTGTGACACGTGTTAATTATAAACTGATGGATTTAATTTATAACGTAAAAATTACATTCATTATATATGTAAATATTGAAAACATTTATAAAGGTGAAACTCATGATGATGATGATGATGACTGTGTTGGTGAACGAGTGAAGACGCCACACCACCATGATGCCAGCGTTATAAACTGTCACACTAACACAGTTTGGGCGGCGGTGTGGTCGGGCTGATGATCTGGGGTCATATACAGGGAAGCCACGCCCAGGTGTTGACCTACCTGGTGATGACCTGCCCCCCACCCTCAGTGTGTGGTGGGTCACCCTCAGTGTTTTTTTTAATAGGTTAAGGTGAGGAAAGGATTGAAGGCATGCTGGGGCTCAAGGCACAGCCAGACATGAGGATGGAGAATCACAACATATAGTCGTGGGGAAAAGGTTGGAAAAAGAGTTTAATGAGTTAAACAGGGGACGACACTTGTTTTTATATTACAGAGTTTGTTGGCTAACTAAACTAACCTAAGATTTAGGATGAGGTTGCACAATGGTTACTTTAGTAGACAATGACTAGATTGATTTTACAATTAAAGTTTATTAACATCTTATACTGTATGACGTTATGGACTCACTAGACTGTGACTTGTTAAATGTGAAACTTAAAAAAGTTTTAATTAGTGTGTGGTGGGTCACCCCATTTGGTCACCCCTGGTGGAATCACCTCTGCGAAAGATAAAAATAAAAATAAAATAATCACTTGAGGAAAGTTGAAGCAACACTGTAACTCAAGTTCAACATTTATCAGAAATTACAGAAGGATGAAGGTCCAGCCATTATGAGGGCTGCGGGTGTTATCAGCGCGGTAATTTATTTTCCATCAACAAGATTCAATCAAAAGCTTTTATCGTGATGAGGAAGAAAATAATTGAAGATCAAACAAAATGTATTAAACCTGGCTGACGGGACACACCGGTTAATTATATTAAACCTGGCTGACGGGACACACCGGTTAATGTTCTGATTTAAATAATGAATTTAACAATGGTAAAATCTGTATTATTCATAACAGACTTGTTATTATTGCCGGACACAACCACACAACCACAGTCACTCAACCACTCAACCACACGGGGAATAATCACCCAGAATGCCATGTTAACACTGTAGTAATAAGCGTCAAGTTTATTGATGACTCTTTAGTTTAAGTCGTAATTGTACTAGATTCAACACAGCTGCTCTTGTTATCCCATCCTTCCTTCCCTTAACCTTCCTCTCTCTCTTCTTTATCTATCATCTTCTTCCTCCTCCTTCGCTTTTCGTTTCTCTCCTTCCATCTTCTTAGTCTTGCCTCTCCTCCATCTCTTTCTTTCTCCTTCTTCTCCTTAGCCTTTCCCATTCCCCTTCCTCCTCTTTCACCTTTCTTTTCCTTCGCTTTCCTTTGATTTTCCTCTCTTCTCTTTCTTCTCCTTACATCTTCTTTACACCCTTCTACATTATACACTCCCTTTATCCCACCGTGCCGACCCCACTTCACTCTCTGCCGACACTCCCGCATTTCCTCCGCTTATTTCATTCTTTCTTATTCACCCAACGTATTGCTCCCAGTACGTCATTTCCATCGCCGAATTCGTTCTTGTTCAACACTCACAAATGCTCTTTCATATCTCCCAACTTCACCTCGTTTATCATACTTCTCTCTACTTATCTTCTCAGTTGAGTTACAAGTGTTTTCTCGCCTCTTATTCGTCTGTGATTCAGTTCGTCATTCGTTTTCTGAGTTACCATTTCAGAAGCTCTTGGTTTAACTCATCTCCCTCCTCGCCTCCGCCCCTCACCAACAAGACAGCCTCCGTTCATCCTAGTTTCAATCACACTTTTTTTCCACCACTCGCCTCTAGCCTTACCCCAAGCCTTATTCCCCGATCTCTCTCTCTAGTAATTGAATACACGAAGATGGAGTAACCAGACATACATATGTCAAAGCTAGGGTTGTTGGGAGTACTATATATCAGGTCTCAACTAATTGACACCCTCTCTCTCCCCATATACGTAAAATAAACCTTAATATGACCCACACAATGAGGAGTAAAAATAGAACCAGTGAGTGAAATGATTAGAGGGAGACAGAAACTACCTCAGGTGAAAGAGATACAAATGTCCACACATCGAAGAAGAAAAGTCGGTAAATGTAATGGGTGACGGCAGACAGTGTGATTGATTGCAGGAGCAGGTGCAACATGGCGTCCGGGTGATCAATGTCCCCGATTGATATGAGGAAAATTTCATGAGAACTTTCTTTAACACTTTGTGTGTGTGTGTGTGTGTGTGTGTGTGTGTGTGTGTGTGTGTGTGTTTATAATACTTGTGTCTTTTCTTTTGTATTTCGTGGGAAGTATTATATGACCTTATCTAACCTTACTTACTTGCACTTATGACTGACTGACTGACTGACTGACTGACTGACTTACTTAATTACATAACTAACGACATCACACACACACACACACAGACTGTGGCTGTGTGTCGTAGTAATAGAATAACACTGACTAAAGTAAACAGTATCGTATGACGTATGAATCCTTATAAATCAATCCGACTCTTCAAGAACGTAAACATTATCCAAGTATAAATATAAAAAAACGTAGATAATAAATGAATAAAAAACAAATTTCAGAAACGAAGATAAAGGAGGCACCTCCTGACCTCCCTCTCCCCTCCTCCCTCTCTCTCTGACCCTCCCTCTCCCTCACACGGTGAGATTTTGCTACCAGCTGTTAGTACCATCCAGGGCCGCATACTGTACATTTAGTCGTTTTCACTCCAGGAAAGCAAAAGGAACCAATGAGAACTCCTCTTTCCTACAGCCAATCAGAACTGAGGTTTGGTGAACGGTCTGCAAAAAAAACTCACCGGACAAAAACTCACGGGGAAAAAACTCACGGGGAAAAAACTCAGCAGGGAAAAACTAACCAGACACTAATGAAACCCCGTAAATGCAAAGGGTAAGGTGGAGTTAGTTTAGGTTTAGTGAGTTTTTGTCCTGGTCTTCGTGTCCGGCTCGGCTCGCCTAAAGGGGAGAAACAGAGGAACGTAACCCAATTCTCACCGTTCAACAATGTCCCCGAGTCTCAGAAAATCGTATGTCCATTTTTCCCTCAAATTGGGGTTAAAAAAAGGGACCACGTAAAGATTTGCCGCCTAGTGTATTTCATATGATGATTAAACACCTGCGTGATACCTGGAGGGGGTTAGGTTAGGTTAGGTCAGGTCAGGTCAGGTTAGGTTAGGTTAGGTCAGGTCAGGTCAGGTCAGGTTAGGTTAGGATGGAGTTGAGTTGACATTTGGGTATTTAACAAACAAGTGATACAAACTGGGTGACTAATGACGATAGGTATAACTCGCCAGTATTGGAGAATATCTGACACGTGGCGAATATTTCAGAATTTTGAACACATGGCGAATATTTCAGAAAATTGTACTCGCCGTGAAAATACAGTTTGACGTTGTAGGCCAGAGGTGCAGGGAAAAGGACGAAAACAAAGCGGGAAATTTAATTATTTTTTTCCCCCCAGGCAGCCAATATATTCCCTAGAAATTTAGCCTCTGACTCGCATACAAAAACAAAGGGTATATCTGAATAAATCCCTGACGGTATAAGTCTTAATAAATCCCTGACGGTATATAAGTCTTAATAAATCCCTGACGGTATATAAGTCTTAATACAAGCAGTATATATAAGTCTTAATAAATCCTGACGTTCTTAATAAATCCCCTGACGGTATATAAGTTTAATAAATCCCTGACGGTATATAAGTCTTAATAAATCCCTGACGGTATATAAGTCTTAATAAATCCCTGACGGTATATAAGTCTTAATAAATCCCTGACGGTATATAAGTCTTAATAAATCCCTGACGGTATATAAAGTCTTAACAAATCCCTGACGGTATAAGTCTTAATAAACCCCTGACAGTATATAAGTCTTAATAAATCCTGACGGTATATAAGTTTAATAAATCCTGACGGTATCATAAGTCTTAATAAATCCTGACGGTATATAAGTCTTAATAAATCCCTGACGGTATAAGTCTTAACAAATCGACGGTATATAGTCTTAATAAATCCCCTGACGGTATATAAGTCTTAATCCATTTTTCTTTAGGTTTTATGTTGATCTTGAATGACAGTTTGGGATTACTTGAAGACTCTCTCTCTCTCTCTCTCTCTCTCTCTCTCTCTCTCTCTCTCTCTCTCTCTCTCAGCCTGACCTGACAGACGCTTCCTGAATATTGAAGAATATTTTGGAATTCAGAAACTCGTCCAAGACAACTCTGGCCCCACTGTGACCAGGACTATCACCCGGAAAATGGACAGAGGGTTTAGGATGGATTAGGTTAGGTTAGGTTAGTTACCTTTTTCATTATTGATTAATGTGGAAGTATAATTGGAGTTCCTTTTAGGCGGAAACTAATGCTGTGGGTTTTAGGATTAATTTACTTTGTTAATTTGGATTTTCAACTTTGGGAGAATCGGAAATTGGTCAGAAACGTTTAAAGGCTGTCGTCACCTGGGGTTTATCGTCACCAGGTGTTCATATAACTAGATAAACTAGGAAAATATTCGTAAAAAATACCTGAGAATTTATTTTTTATGGCATTTTATAAATAAATACCAAACCTAACCTACCTAACCACATACACGGTCTGGGTGGGGAGGGGCATACTATAGACATCAGAACATAAGAAAATAAAAGAGTCTGCAATAGGCCGGTTGGCCTGTGCATGGCAGCTCCTGTCAGAGGTTACTACCACTCTCTATCATCCATGAATCTATCTAGCCTCCTTTAAAACTTTCCAGCGTTTGCTACAGTTGCAAGCTTGTTCCACTCGTCCACCACCCTATATGTGAGACAGTTTCTTCCTATTTCCTCCTAAACCTAAACTTATCCAACTTAAAGCCGTTGTCGAGTCTATCCTGCTCGGATATTATGAACTTTATCTATATCCTTATTGATTCCTTTCACCCTTAAATACTTCTATCATATCTCCCACACTTCGTCTTTCTAGGAATACAAAGCTTCTTTAACTATCCTGATATGGAAGGTTTCTAAGACCCGGAATTACCTACGTATTCTTCTCTGCACCGACTCCAGTGAATTGATATCAATACATAATAGGAACACCAGAACTGAACCGCATAATCGAGGTGCGGCCTGACTAGCAGATATAGTTGCAATAAGACCTCTGCACTCTTATTACTTACACTTCTAAATAAAACCTAATACTCTGTTTGCTTTATTTCGGAGCATTATTTTCTAGGCCGAAAGGTCGGGCTTCAAAGTACCCTAGGTCTCTTCCCGAGTCGACCATAAAATCTCCACTACGGGCAGGAGGCGGACAAATATTCGTCTGGCGTTGCTTCTCCTGGCGTTTGTCATTGCAGATTGCTTCTAGTGGCGATGTTTGTTTCTTTTTGTTTTACCTCTTTCCCATGAAGAGAAATGATACCTGGCCTTGATGAGAAGTGATCTGACATGACCTGGTGAACTGACATGACCTTGGTGACCTCACATGACCTGGTGACGTAACCTGACCTGACCTGGTGAGCGAGGAGGGGAGGAGGAGGAAGGAGGAAGGAAAATAACAACAACAACTATAACAACAAGAAAAACATCAGTAACAAAACAACTCACTCACTCACTTACTTACTTACTTAGACACACACACACACACACACACACACACACACAGCCATCAGTACCCAGGACAATAAAAACCACCCTCCTCCTCCTCCTCTACCCCACCCCTCACCCTCCCCTCCACCTCCCAACCCCCGCCTCCCCCGCCAGGTAAGGTGCCAGGTGATGAAGGGTGACCAGAATCCTCACTGTTGTTGTGTGGCACAGAGAGAGAGAGAGAGGCAATGAGAGAGGCAAGAGAGAGTGTGACCAGACATCGTGACCAAATTCCAAGAGCGGAAAAAAAACAAATTGTCACTTTATGGGACCTAAACACGCACTGCCAGATATACATAGATACATTAATACATACTTATGCCAAAACAGAGTACATATAGGGTTAGGTTAGGTCAGGTCAGGTCAGATCAGGTCAGGTCAGGTCAGGTCAGGTTAGGTTAGGTCAGGTTAGGTTAGGTTAGATTAGGTTAGGTTTAATCATGTAAGATAAACTAGGGCGTCTAATCTTCAGGCGATACGTACAAAGGCTGGAGAAGTACTGTTGTGGCTTCAGTTCACAGAGAGGCGAAGACCTGCCTGACGAAGGGGTGCCCATACGTCACCAGGTCATGGTGCTGAAGGGGTGCCCGGCCCTCACCCAGGTCATGGTGCTGAAGGGTGCCCAGCCCTCACACCCCGGGTCATGGTGCTGAAGGGGTGCCAGCCTCCACACCACAGGTCTAGTGCGAAAGGTGCCAACCCTCACAGATTATAGTGCTGAAGGGTGCTGACCCTCACACCCCAGGTCATGGTGCTGAAGTGTGCCCAGCCTCCACCCTGGTCATGGTGCTGAAGGGGTGCCCGCCCCTCACACCCCGAGTCATGGTGCTGAAGGGGTGCCCAGCCCCACACCCCAGGTCATGGAAATGAAGGGGTGCCTGCACCTCACACACAGGTCATAGTGCTGAAAGGTGCCCAGCCCTCCCAGGTCATGGTGCTGAAGGTGCAGCCCTCACACCCCAGGTCATGGTGCTGAAGGGGTGCCAGCCCTCCACACCCCCGGTCATAGTGCTGAAGGGGTGCTCGGCCCCTCCCACCACAGGTCATGGTGCTGAAGGGGTGCCCGGCCCTCCACCCCAGGTCATGGTGCTGAAGGGGTGCCCAGCCCTCACACCCAC
>NW_024746855.1:0-6394 GCF_018991925.1 Homarus americanus
GCAGAGGTCTTATTGCAACTATATCTTGCGCTAGTCAGGCCGCACCTCGATTATGCGGTTCAGTTCTGGTGCCCTTATTATAGAATGGATATCAATTCACTAGAGTCGGTGCAGCAAAGAATGACAAAAATGATTTCGGGACTTAGAAACCTTCCATATCAGGATAGGTTAAATAAACTTAACTTGCATTCCCTAGAAAGACGAAGAGTGCGGGGAGATATGATAGAAGTATTTAAGTGGGTGAAAGGAATCAATAAAGGGGATATAGATAAAGTTCTTATAATACCCGAGCTGGATAGGACTCGGAGCAACGGATTTAAGTTGGATAATTTTAGGTTTAGGAGGGAGATAGGAAGAAACTGGTTCACAAATAGGGTGGTGGACGAGTGGAACAAGCTTAGCAACATTGTAGTAAGTGCGGGAACTCTGGAAAGTTTCAAAAGGAGGCTAGATAGATTCATGGATGATAGAGAGTGGTAGTAACTCTCGACAGGAGCTGCCATGCACAGGCCAACCGGCCTATTGCAGACTCCTTATTTTCTTATGTTCTTATGTTCTTATGTTAGATTTGCGTCAGGTTAGATTAGGTTAGCGCTAAGGAGTTTAATCCGAAGGTGAATAAGCTTGTGTTTAATCTTCACGTAATCCACCTTTATGCTCTTGTGAGAATGATGAAGTTTTAGCAGCAAATAACCGTAAATTTTATAATATAGATAAAAAAATTAATTCAGAGTTAAGTCAGTTTTGTTTTGTTTACTTAAGAAAATCTTTTACCGATTTCCAAGAACTAAATGATCATAATACTGGGAAAAAAATAGTGGAGAGGTATTTCACAATCTTATGACTGAGGCAGATTATTTTTTATCTAGTATAAACTGTGACCGACCATAAATTTTAGGAAGACCAAATCGGAAAAAATATATATCACTTCAGGTCAATTTGGGAGCACTAATATATATTTAACCGTGAAAGTCTTCAAGTAAGAAAAATAAATAAACCAAGACTATTTTTTGTGACTTAAGAAATAAAATTTGTCCTTAAATAAAAACTATGTAACTCCATCTGCTCAATTTATCTGCACTAAAATAATATAATTAATTCTTACAACATTCGAGTTGTCGATATTGACAAAAAAATATCCACTCAAATTTAATACTTAATTTTCTTATCAATCAATGTAAATAATTATTATTATGAGGAAATAAAGTAACTTTCTTATTTAGGGAACGATAATAATAATAATAATAATAAAAAATAAAAAAAATAATAATAATAATAACAATAATAATAATAACAATAATAATAATAATAATAAATATACTTGGTAATTCTGTAAACTATTATCAATGTAGTAGGAAGAAAATAACATTGTATTTCAAGTTTATTGGAAGTTATAATAAACGACCAGCTGACAACACTAATTCAACCTGTTACCTACATTGTTTACACACACACACACACACACACACACACCTAAATAAACTTTAAAACACAATTAAAAACATAAATTGTATACCTTCATTTAATTTACAAACATAATTTTGAACTACCTTGAACTAAAGAAACACTGTTTTCATCCAAGTAGTCGATACCCCAGTGTGAAAATTTCTCCAGATAATACAACGTCATTTGGACCATTGAGAAACAGTGTACTTTAATGAGGCTGAGAATCACTGAGCATAAGCATGAGAACGATACACCTGAACGTCTTGAAATTACCAGGTATTGCAACTCTCTCTCTCTCTCTCTCTCTCTCTCTCTCTCTCTCTCTCTCTCTAGCTCTCTCTCCACACACACACTGCGACTGGTAATAACTTCTCAATCTGGGGAAAAAATACATAATGCAAAAAAAATACATAATAACCTCAAGTATCTAATCGAACGAAAAAAAATGCGACTGTCACTATTATCATCTGTAATGGTCTAACAAGTGGTGGTAATGGGGTCCATAATGCGTGTCCTTCTGTGTACTTGAAGCCTGACATAATAACAGAAATTAATATCGTTTGAAGAATGTCGCCAAATTGATCCATATTTATTCCACCAACGGGGATAAATGACAACAAATAATATACAATGACACACATGGAAAAAAAATAATAACATTAATAATTCCAATAATATCGAGTAAAATCTTTGAATCGACTGAAGATTAGCCCTCAAAACCTTATTTGACCCAAAGATTAACCAGGCTTAAGCTAACCCAACTCAACCTAACCCAACCAAACCCAATCCATCTCAACCTATCTCTACCTAACCCAACCCAACCCAGCCCAACCCCAAGTAGCACTAAAGCATTTAATCATCAAGCTGAAATAAGCTGTGGTACTTAATCTTCACCTGACCCAAAACTTCTAGGAATGTCGCTATAATCACCCCCTCCTCCACCCTTCCAAAATAGGTTCCCAAGCAGTGATAAAACAGCAGGGGATACGTACCCTGGTGTTTACAGCGTCACGGCTCTATTCCTCACTCACTCACTCACTATCTTGGTGTTGGGGTTGGGGTGGGGGTGGGGGTGGGGTGGAGTGGGGTGGGGGTGGTATGATAGTCAACTCGTAAGCGGGAAGACTGAGAAAGAGTGGAAGAGGAATGAATGAAGAGAGGTGAACAAAGTAGAGAGATGAGAGGAGAAAGAAGTACGGAGATGAGAAAAGGAAAATATCAAAAGCGAAGGAAAGATAAAAGAACGTAGAAGAATGAAGGGAGGAGAAAGTAGAGATGAGAGAAGAAAAGAACGAAGGCGGAGAAAACAAGAATGCAGAAGGTAGACGAAGAAAAAATGAGAAAGAAAAGAGTATGGAAAGAGAAGATAGAAAATTACAAGAAAAGAGAAAAAAAGGAAAAGAAGAAAAGATGATGATTTAAGAAGACGGAGAAGAATGACGCTGGGTAATGAAGAAAAAAAATCGAATAACAAAAGACAAAAATAGAAGAAAGGGGAAGAGAATAAATAGAATGAAGACGATAGTAGACGAAATAAAGAAAACTAGAACAGAGAAGAGAAAAAGTAGAAAAGAAAGGAAAAAGGGAATAAGAAATAACAGAGGAAAAAATAATAAGAAATACATAATAGAAGATGAAGTTGAAAGGAAAAGATACACAAGAGACAAAAAAGTGATGCTAAAAAAAATAAGCAATACAAGAAAGGAATAACAGGCATAATAAAACATATTTATCGGTGGTGTGTGTGTGTGTGTGTGTGTGTGTGTGTGTGTGTGTGTGTGTGTTCGCCGCATCTTTATCACAGTTACGCTTCGGTTCCCCTTTTATTACATTACTCAGTAGTTTTCTTAATTTTTCTTCCTCTTCCTCTTCTTCAACCTTTTCTTTCACGGTATCTTTATCGTCTTCCTTGTTTAGATGAATTGATCCGTGAGGTTAGGTTAGGTTACATTATGTTTGGTTAGGTTACGCTACGTTTGGTTAGGTTACGCTACGTTTGGTTAGGTTAGGTTACGTTTGGTTAGGTCAGGTTAGGTTAGGTATCCTTCAAAATGTTAATATTCCCATACCATGACACTATCGTCCAAATAAATGTTAGGGATTTGTTATCGTTAAAAATACATAATTACAATACAAAATATAACAAAATTACAAGACGCCAAGCTTGTGTGGGTAACGCTGCTGGTTAACTTTGGTCCATAATGGCTCTCAATAATTTTACAAACAAACAGTGAAAAAAAAGGGTAATACATTTGGTCCGAAGGTGTGTGTGTGTGTGTGTGTGTGTGTGTGTGTGTGTGTGATCAAGACCAGACAACCCTTCCTATTGTTTACCCGCGGCACTGTGTAAAATTCTCACTCGTTTTCATGGTCTCTCGATTTCTTCTTACTCCTCCTCCTTCGTCATGGTGTAACGCATCGATAAATTTAAATGGAAAATGTGATAAAAGTCGAGGTAAAAACAAGGAGTAAAAACGTAAAAATTGGATTCTGATAAATTTATTACTTCTTTTCTTGGTATAATTTCCGTCCACCAGAATGTTGCTGTTATCTTGTACCTCCGTTCTTTGTGGTACCTAACTCAGTACATATTGGAACGTCAACCTTGAAAAATCTGCCTTGAAGAGTTCCTCCTTTAAGGTAAACGCTTAAAGGACACCTCAAGGTAGATGCTTCAAGGTAGAGGTTCAGAAACATTAATGTACCTTGACGTGTCCTCCTTGAATAGTTTACCTCGTGACATATCTCATGAGGTACCTTAACTCAAATGAACCTCGAGTCGTCTACCTTGAACACCTATCTGTTGGCAGGTGGCTTAAAGCATCTCCCGGCAGGTGGCTTGAAATCCACACACACACACACACACACACACACACACACACACACACACACACACAGTCGACTGACACCATGACGGAATCACTCACTGAAGAATCAAATTTGAATTTATCTGAATGCGTTACTGGTTGCATTAGCGTGTGTGTATGTGTATGTGTGTGTGTGTGTGTGTTGACCAAGTCCTTCACTCTCTGCCTCCAGCTTACACAACACACACTCGGAGTCTCCACCTTTCTTCCTGTTTGTCATCTTTCCCCAAAATATCCCTCCCCCTCCTACCCCCCTATACCGTTTCCCTCATCCATTTATTTCTGTTTATTTAATCCACTCTTGTAGACCCTTACGCCATGGCCGATTTGATTAGATAAAATTTACATGTTCGTGAATTTTTTCCCACAATTTTTTTTCGGTTTATCAATAAATTTAATGGTGTATTTTCGTGTTTCTTATTGGAATTTTCCTGAATGGTTCGTTACTTCTAAGACAATAATAATATATGTTCCTCTCTCTCTCTCTCTCTCTCTCTCTCTCTCTCTCTCTCTCTCTCTCTCTCTTCCTACAGTAATATTTTTTTCTCCATATCATTTCCTCACCTTAATATTTACCTAACAATATCTTCCTCCTCCACTGCTCATCTTCCACGCTCCTCCTCCTACTCCAGTTTCACCTCCTCCTCCACCACCTTCTCTTCTTCTCCACCTCTCCCCACCATCACGCCACCCCCTCCCTTCACACACCATTATTTACCATCTTACTTCACACACGTTCAAGGACCCCCGCCCCCCTCTCCTGACGTCTTAAAAAGATCGCAACACGACACCTTTCACCTAACCTAACCTAACCTAACCTAACCTAACCTAACCTTCACCGCCAACGTCCTAAGACCAAACAAACCCTCCTCGCAGGTTAGGTCAGGTTAGGTAGCGTCATAATCACGTCTGGTTGGTCACTGATTGGCTGGTAAATTGGTAAAAAAATTATAGGTGTCTAGAAGGTCTTAAAGCAGGAGGAACAAATCACCGTCATCCATGTATGGTGAGAGAGCCAGCGGGGTGATTATAGTGCTGTAGGCAGGTGGTCCGCCCCCCTACCTGCTGCTGCTGACCTCTCTATACTGCCTCTTGTGGTTGCTTATACATACATACATACATACATACATACATACATACATACATACATACATATACATACATACATACATACATACATACATACTTACATACATACATACAAATACCAAAAAAATAAAACACATGAACAAACCAACAATATCCTGAGGCCGAGATGCAATAGATGCAATGGACATAAATATATCTCAAATTGCATACGAAAGTTGAGCTCACTTGCAACAACGCATATATAACGACGCAGGAAGGTGGGTTTCGTTATTTACCAGGGAACGTGACGCTCTATTGTGTATGAAATTGCATTTACAATAAATATATATAAAAATATCTTTCACAGGAGTTTGTATCTAATGTATAATATATATGGACGACAGAGAGTGTGTTAAAGGTGCAGGGCTTATAGCAGAGGTGTGTTGTGTTGTGTGTGCACTGAAGGATCAACTTTCAGTCTGCTATATCCAGGTTGACTGAAACCCTTCTGCAAACAAACGACAACAAGAGAAATAAGGGCAGAGAGGGAGAAATGTACCCTAACCCTGCCTTACCTGTCCTGACCTGACCTGACCTAACCTGACCTCTGCCTTACCTGTCCTGACCTGACCTGACCTAACCTGACCTGACCCGAGCCGAACCGACAGGACCCGACCCGACCCTTCCTGACCCAGTTCAAGAGCCACCATTGGTCATAAGTTATTGATGAGGGACAAGAGCACCTCCGACCCGCCCGCTGTATACTGCATCATAGGCGTCTGTACACCCTACCCACCCACCACCGCTCCCACCTGTACACCCTACCCACCCACCACCGCTCCTAACTGTACACCCTACCCACCCACCACCGCTCCTACCTGTACACCCTACCCACCCACCACCGCTCCTACCTGTACACCCTACCCACCCACCACCACTCCTACCTGTACACCCTACCCACCCACCACCGCTCCTAACTGTACACCCTACCCACCCACCGCCACTCCTACCTG
>NW_024746856.1:2500-7750 GCF_018991925.1 Homarus americanus
ACGGCGTCACCCAAGCATTCTCATCTCTGCCTGCACCACTACATGGTAGACTGCGGGCCCAGGCGCACTCATCAATTTAGGTTCCACTGCAATGCATGCCAAGCACTCTTTTCGAGGTGATAGACGAAATTCCGGCGGGGCTTACTTAAAAGATATCCGACCCGGTTTCGTTTCCTCTTCGTGGGATGGAGTGCCTCTTAGAACATGTGCAGCATCAGCCATGAGCGGCCGACGGCCATTCGTGTCTCTGTGGACAGCAGGCAAGCGCGCCGCCTCCAGTTATTTGCGAGGGCGACAGCTTTATGTCGCTGGTATTTGTATCTGGTTGAATATTAAGTGCGTAAAGTCCATAGACTTGCTAGTGATAGCTTGCTTGTTTTAAGGGCACACGCCGCCTCGCGCAAAGCGCGGGCGATTAACCCAAAGCGGAAGCTTCGGTTCGGGTTACCCTCGTCCGGGGGAGCAGTCAGCAGGCACAGCTCGCAGCAACGATGGATGTATATTTCCGACCCTCGTAGAGAGTGGCGCTTGTTTCAAGCCATATGGCTGCCGCCGCCGCAATATGCGTTCAACTTGTCGATAATATCTGGTGATTGTACACGTTCATACCGACGCGGTTTACTGCGGTCTTCATCATACCAGGCGGATGATCCCCCCGTTAAGAGTTATTATGTTGCCATTTGGTCTTTGCGACTAACCATCTGAGTCAGTCTCAATGAAGGTTTGACGAACCTGGCCCAAGTTTGTGGTTTGGGTTTGGCCGGACGGCTTGTTGTTTTTTTTTGACACTTGAATTTCACTCTTTTTGGGTCAAGAGGCTTATTCGCCGGTAGTAAGGAACGGACGGGCAGCCGTCCAAAGCCCCGTCCGTCCTCCTCCTCCGGTCTTCGCGCTCTCGCCCGAGTGTGGTCCACCTACAGCGTGGTGGTACCTATTTTTGGTGCGGGGGCCGGGATTGTCCTCTTTCGCTGCTGGAGTTGCCAGAGCAGAGCCCGAGACCGCCCAAATCAGGAGAGTAGCAGTAGTTTTAAGAGCGCCCCGTTCTCTTTCTCTCTGTTAATGATCCTTCCGCAGGTTCACCTACGGAAACCTTGTTACGACTTTTACTTCCTCTAAATGACTGTTTGGATGATTCTCCGCCAGCCGAGGCGACGACCCCAGAAAACCCTCACGGGCAACGTACGATAATCCAAGAGCGCCAGTCCGGCGTCTCTTACTAAATCATTCAATCGGTAGTAGCGACGGCGTGTACTGGGGCAGGATTTAGTCAGCGCAAAGGGGTTGATGACTTGCAAAATTTCACTTCGGGAATTCTCGTTCATGGGAAACAATTGCAAGCCTAATCCCTATCAAGAAGGCTTTTGAACGGGCTACTCTGCCCTCCGGAGGGGAAAAACTCGTTTTATCCCTTCAGTGATGCGCCGCTGCGGCGCTCCAGGAACATCTATACTCACAGACCCAGCATTGCTCAATCTCGTGCGGCTAGAATTGCCGCTTATCCCTCTAAGAAGAAGTTGCGAACTGACACCATTTTCTGGAGATCCGTCGACTACTTAGTAGGCCAGAGTCTCGTTCGTTATCGGAATTAACCAGACAAATCGCTCCACCAACTAAGAACGGCCATGCACCACCACCCACCGAATCGAGAAAGAGCTCTCAATCTGTCAATCCTTCCGGTGTCTGGGCCTGGTGAGGTTTCCCGTGTTGAGTCAAATTAAGCCGCAGGCTCCACTCCTGGTGGTGCCCTTCCGTCAATTCCTTTAAGTTTCAGCTTTGCAACCATACTTCCCCCGGAACCCAAAGACTTTGGTTTCCCGGAAGCTGCCCGCCGGGTCATGGGAATAACGCCGGCGGATCGCTAGTTGGCATCAAGATGGTTAGAACGAAGTATCTGATCGCCTTCTTAACCTCTAACTTTCGTTCTGATTAATGAAAACATCCTGGCAAATGTTGCAGAAATTGCCTCGGCGACGGTCCAAGAATTTCACTCTAGCGTTTCCAATACGAATGCCCCCGCCTGTTCGATTAGTCATTACCTCTGGTTCCGAAACCAACAAAATAGAACCGGCGTCCCATTCCATTATCTATGCATCACTCATTCGCTATTCAAATAGCCTGCTCTGAGCACTTAATTTTTCAGTAAACTTCGCCACTCGACACTCGACAAAGAGCATCCTCGCGGCGAAAGCCGGGCGTGGGGCTGCTGTTCGGAGCGCGGATAGTAAACACCGGCGTGCACCGCTGAAGTCCGAACTGGTGATCCAACTACGCTTTTAACCGCAACAATTTTAATATACGCCATTGAAGCTGGAATTACCGCTGCCATGGCAATTCGTGACTTGCCCTCCAATGGATACCAGCAGCGATTTAAAGTGTACTCATTCCGATTGCGAGGCCTCGGATGAGACTCACATCGTTATTTTTCGTCACTACCTCCCCGTGCCGGGAGTGGGTAATTTGCGTGCCTGCTGCCTTCCTTAGATGTGGTAGCTGTTTCTCAGGCTCCCTCTCCGGAATCGAACCCTGATTCCCCGTTACCCGTTATAGCCATTGTAGGCGCATAACCTACAATCGAAAGCTGATAAGGCAGACACTTGAAAGAAGCGGCGCCGGTGCGGAGACCGTGCGCTCAGCCCGAAGTTATTCAGATTCACCATAGGTGGGTTACGGACCGGGGCCCGACCAGTTTTGAACTAATAAAAGCGCTCTTCCCTTGCGGTCAGAGACCAATTGCATGTATTAGCTCTAGAATTGCCACAGTTATCCAAGTAAGTGGGTTTACAGATCCAATGAAACATAGCTGATTTAATGAGCCATTCGCGGTTTCGCCTTAAATCGGCTTGTACTTACACATGCATGGCTTAATCTTTGAGACAAGCATATGACTACTGGCAGGATCAACCAGGTAGCTGCTGCTGTTGGCGGCGCCTATCACGGCGGCCAAAATAGTGAGATTGAGAGAGAGGCAGAAGACATTGGGCGAGGGACCGCACGTTGGCCTTAGAGAAATAGCAAACCAGATGATCAGATCTAACTGCACCTTCTCTTGCTATCCTCGGCGCCGGCAGCGCCACCGTGTGTGCCAATCTCCTCCCTTATCCGCTCCTCTTTGCCCCAGCTCCAGCGAGGCAGCCGACATTGGGCGAGGGACCGCACGTTGGCGAATCTCCTCCCTTATCCGCTCCTCTTCTCTTTGCCCCAGCGAGGCAGAAGACATTGGGCGAGGGACCGCACGTTGGCCTTAGAGAAATAGCAAACCAGATGATCAGATCAAACTGCACCTTCTCTCGCTATCCTCGGCGCCGGCAGCGCCACCGTGTGTGCCAATCTCCTCCCTTATCCTCTCCTCTTCTCTTTGCCCCAGCGAGGCAGCCGACATTGGGCGAGGGACCGCACGTTGGCCTTAGAGAAATAGCAAACCAGATGATCAGATCAAACTGCACCTTCTCTCGCTATCCTCGGCGCCGGCAGCGCCACCGTGTGTGCCAATCTCCTCCCTTATCCGCTCCTCTCCTCTTTACCCAGCTCCAGCGAGGCAGCCGACATTGGGCGAGGGACCGCACGTTGGCCAATCTCCTCCCTTATCCGCTCCTCTTCTCTTCTCTTTGCCCCAGCGAGGCATAAGACATTGGCCCATCTCCTCCTCTCTCTCTTTCTCTTACTGTTTGTGGGGACGTGGGCTCATGAGCGCCATCGTCGCCCAATATTGGTTAGGTTGTGTATTTCACGGGTGGGAACCGCCATCATCGTTGTTAGGTGATGGGGTAACCCAACGTGTGCTTTGACGAGTTTTGGCTGCTAAACTCTCTTTTTAGTATACTCGGCTCCCAGACTGCGCCCTGGTCGTGTTGAACCATGAGCGTTGTCTATGCACATTTAGGGTAGCCGTTTGCGCGTGGAATAGTGCAATGAATCTCGGTCAATAGACGGTTGGGCGCTGCATTGAAGGCCGGCACAGACGCGAAGACGGGGTGATCAGCCAACGCAAGTCCGCTAAGTTGGGCAGACAGCAAGGCGAAGGGGAGCCCCGTTCCGGACTGAAAGGCCGCAGCATATGCTGTGACGGAAACTAGTAGGGTGGCGACGTGTGCGCCGAGAGAGAGAGAGAGAGAGACGGAGTAAATAATGTCCAAACGGAAGAGAGACCTGGCAAGTGTAATTGATAGAGCGCGAGCCTACTCGCCATAAGCCCGCTCCACTGCCATTCCTCTGATCCAATGAGACTAAAATCTCTCTCTCTCCCTCCTTCTGCTCCAGCCATTGCAGGGCAGGGAAGCGACGGCAATTTTGGTTGTTGTTTTTGAATGCCGCGCTTTGCTTCGCAGAGGCGCCGAAGCGCTCCGCTGGGGGGCGGAAGATATTTCACACCGAATATGTGTGTGAAGGCACCCTCTCCCCTTAATATAGTGAAATAGTGCAATCCAGCATACAAGGTCGGACGATAGGACATTCACCGTACCGCACCTCGAGAGTGGATGTTGGGTAAGGTTAAAACCGGACTGTTCGCAGACAGCCGAATAACCCGGTTCCGGACTAATTGGTGGATGCAACATCATGATGATGCTGCTGCTGTCGCGGAAACCGCAGTGGCGACGTGAGAGAGTAATAATGTTCAATAGGGAGAGCGACCTGGCTAGTGTAATTGATAGATCGCGAGCCTACTCGCCATTAGCCCGCTCCACTGCCATTCCTCTGACCCAATGAGACTATTCTCTCTCTCGCTCTCCTTCTGCTCCAGCCATTGCAGGGCAGGGAGAGGAAATCGACGGCAATTTTGGTTGTTGTTTTTGAATGCCGCGTTTTGCTTCGCAGAGGCGCCGAAGCGCTCCGCTGGGGGGCGGAAGATATTTCACATCGAATATGTGTGTGAAGGCACCCTCTCCCCTTAATATAGTGAAATAGTGCAATCCAGCATACAAGAGCGGACGATAGGACAGTCACCGTACCGCACCTCGAGAGTGGAAGTTGTTTGATCGTTTGTTAGGCAAGGTTAAAACCTGACTGTTCGCGAACAGCCGAATAACCCGGTTCCAGACTTACAATAGACGCAACATCATGATGCTGCTGCTGTCACGGAAACCGTGGTGGCGACGTGTGCGCCGAGAGAGTAATAATGCTCAATTGGGAGACAGACCTGGCTAGTGAAATTCATAGAACCCGCTCCACTGCCATTCCTCTGACCCAATGAGACTATTTTCTCTCTCTTTCTCCTTCTGCTGCTCCAGCCATTGCAGGGCAGGGAAGGGAAAG
>NW_024746857.1:0-20954 GCF_018991925.1 Homarus americanus
AAGAGGCTGAAGCTGGCGAATTGGTTGTGGCAGCTGGTGAAGTCGTCCTCGTTACCAGCAATTCCAATAGGTCCAGGAATTTGCGGTTATCAGCTTGGTGTTGTTGTTGAAGTTGAAGACGGTAAGCTGATTCCTCTGACTGTCTTGACAATTCCTCTTGATGTCGTTTTTCCTCCTCTAATTGACGTCTTTGGGCTTCCTTCTCTTGGGAAACTTGTAGGAAGTGGATTAACTGACGTATATCCTGGCTCCCATCCTTTGAATTTGGCGCGCCCGGCGTGTGAGGCGTGAGGGGGGGTGGGAGGGTCTGTGAGGCTTCGTCTACCTCATAATCCTCATCTAAATTTCCCGGCAAATCGTCGTGGTCAGACATCTCGTGTTTGGTATGGTTGCGATGGGAAAGACAAGGAGAATAAGGTGAAGTGCTATATTTTCGCCAATGGATTTGCTTAAGTGCAGGAACTGGCCGGCAAGTAAAAGAGTACTGACTGTAATATTTGTGAAGTGAGAGGAGGCGGCTGGCGGCGGTGTATTCCTCCGCGCGCGGGCGAGCTGGCTCAGTGGGAAGGGGACGCGGGCAGTGGCTTGCGGGCCGGCGTAGATGGAGGATGTATGCCGGAAGTGCTGTCTTGGAAACTGGGCTGGAGGCGTGTCTGCTACCTGTAGGGCCGCAGAAACATAGCAAAGAGACATGAAAGGCACTGCACTTCACTTAGGGCACTTCACAAGGTCACAAAGCACTTTAAATCCAGGGGCACTGTGGAGTATATCTTCTGGGCGGGAAACACGAGGCCGGGAAACAGACGGGGCCGGCTCTTGAGGCTTGTAAACTGTCGTGTTGGAGCTACTCAAACTGCGCCATGTGGTGGATGTAATCCTAGACAAGGTTCTTGAAACTCCAGGGCACGAGCAGTAGATATATTCAACAAGTGGTACAAGACTTGGCGTGATAGCCAACTGGTACAGGAACAGGAGTCAGCACAAGGAACTCCTCGCCGTAGGCAGGCCGAAGCCGATCTGAGGGAAATTAGCTAGCTAGGCAAGGGGAGTTGCTAGACATTCCTAGGACAATAAATGGGGTCTTCTAATTACTCGACTAGCGCGGTACAGACATAGTACATCGGGACATAGTAAATGAACATAGGCATTAGACATAAGCATAGACATCAGACATGCTATAATAATATGTAGTAATACGGACATGTGAATAAATGGTACAATGAATGGTAACAAGAGTCCTGGCGTCAGGCGTGTTCACATATCTATACAGTACACACACTCCCACGGTGGTGATGGTGAACCTAACGCTCCGTGGTACACACACACTCCCACGATGGTGATAGTGAACCTAACGCTCACTGGTACACACACTCACACGGCGGTGAACCTAACGCACTGTGGTACACACACAGTCCCATGGTGGTGATGCTGATCCTAACGCTCCCTGGTACACACACTCCCATGGTGTTGATGGTGAACCTAACGCTACCTATTACACACACTCCCACGGTGGTGATGGTGAGCCTAAGGCTATCTGGTACAGACACTCCTATGGTGGTGATAGTGAACCTAACGCTCCCTGGTACACACACTCCCAAGGTGGTGATGGAGAACCTAACGCTCCCTGGTACACCCCACGGGTGGTGAGTGAGAACCTAAGGCCCCTGGCACGCACACCCCACGGTGGTGATGGTAAAACCCAACGCTCCCTGGCATACAGACACCCACGATGGTGAAACTCTAACACCCCTGCACACACACTCCCACGGTGGTGATGGTGAACCTAACACTCCCTGGCAGGCCACACACTCCCATGGAGGTGATGGTGAACCTAACGCTCCTTGTACAAACACTCCCACAGTGGTGACAGAACTCCAACGCCTGATGGTACACACACCTCAATGGTGGTGAACCTAACACTCTGGTTCAGAGATACCGACGATGGTGAACCTAACTCTGGTACACACACCCCAGTGTGGTGATGGTAAACCCAACGCCCCTGGTACACACACTCACGCATGTGAACCTAATGCCCCCTGGTACACACACCCCACGTTGGTGTTACAGAACCTAACGCTCCCCTGGTACACACACTCCCCCACGGTGGTGAGACAGAACCTAACGCCCCTGGTACACACAATCCCACAGTGGTGATGGTGAACCTAATGCCCTGGGTTCCCCACGGTGGTGATGGTGAACCTAACGCTCCATGGTTCACACACTCCCACGGCGGTGAACCTAACGCTCCCTGGTACACACACTCCCACGATGGTGATGGTGAACCTAATGCTCCCTGATACACACTCCCACGGTGATGATGGTGAACTTAACGCTTCCTGGTACACACACTCCCACGGTGGTGATGGTGAACCTAACATTCCCTGGTACACACACTCCCACGGTGGTGATGGTGAACCAAACGCTCCGTGGTACACACATTCCCACGGTGGTGATGGTGAACCTAATGCTCCCTCGTAAACACCCTCACACGGCGGTGAACCTAACGCTCCCTGGTACACACACACTCCCACACGGGTGATGGTGATCCTAACGCAACCTAGTACACACACTCCCACGGTGGTGATGGTGAACCTAACCCTATCTGGTACAAACACTCCCACGGTGGTTGATGGTGAATATAACGCTCCCTGGTACACAGACACCCACGATGGTGAACCTAACACTCCCTGCTACACACACTCCCACGGTGGTGATGGTGAACCTAACGCTCCCTGGTACACATACTCCCACGGTGGTGATGGTGAACCTAACGCTCTCTGGTACACACACTCCCACGATGGTGATGGTGAACCTAACGCCCTCGTAAACACTCCTCACACGGCGGTAGAACCTAACACCCTGGCAATAATACACTCCCACGGTGGTGATGGTGAACCTAACGCTCAATGGTACACACACTCCCACGGTGGTGATGGTGAACCTAACGCTCCCTGGTACACACACTCCCACGGTGGTGATGGTGAACCTAACGCTCCCTGGTACACACACTCCCACGGTGGTGATGTAGAACCTAACGCTCCGTGGTACACACACTCCAACGATGGTGAAGGTGAACCTAACGCTCACTGGTACACACACTCACACGGCGGTGAACCTAACACACCCTGGTACACACACACTCCCATGGTGGTGATGGTGATCGTAACGCTCCCTGGTACACACACTCCCATGGTGGTGATGGTGAACCTAACGCTACCTGGTACACACACTCCCACGGTGGTGGTGAACAAGCTTATCCTGGTACCACCTCCCAAGGGGTGATGAGTGAACCTAACGCGCCTGGGCACACACACTCCCACGTGTGGTGATGGTGAACCTAACGCTCCCTGGTACACACCTCCCATGGTGGTGATGGTGAGACAGCACTTCCTGGTACACACACACTCCCACGGTGGTGAGGTGAACCTAACGCTATCCTGGTACACACACTCCCAAGGGGGTGATGGTGAACCTAACGCGCCCTGGTACACACACTCCCACGTGCTGGTGATGGTGAACCCTAACGCTCCCTGGCACACAGACACCCACGATGGGTGAACCCTAACACTCCCTGGTACACACACTCCCGTGAGTGGTGGTGAACCTAACACTCCCTAGTACACACTACCACGGTGGTGATGGTGAACCTAACGCTCCCTGGTACACACACTCCCACGGTGGTGACGGTGAACCTAACGCTCCATGGTACACACACTCCCACGGTGGTGATGGTAAACCAAACGCTCCCTGGTACACACACTCCCAAGGTGGTGATGGTGAACCTAACGCTCCCTGGTACACACACTCCCACGGTGATGATGGTGAACATAACGCTTCCTGGTACACACAATCCCACGATGATGATGGTGAACCTAACGCTCCCTGGAACACACAATCCCACGGTGGTGTTTGTGAACCTAAAGCTCCCTGGTACACAGACACCCACGATGGTGAACCTAACGCTCCCTGGTACACACACTCCCACGGTGGTGATGTTGAACCTCACACTCCCTGGTACACACACTCCCATGGTGATGATGATGAACCTAAAGCTCCCTGTTACACACACTCCCACGATGGTGATCGTGAACCTAATGCTCCTTGGTACACACACTCCTACGGTGGTGACAGTGAACCTAACGCTCCCTGGTACACACACTCCCACGTTGGTGATGGTGAACCTAACGCTCCCTGGTACACAGACACCCACGATGGTGAACCAAACGCTTCCTGGTACAAACACTTCCACGGTGGTGATGGTGAACCTAACGCTCCCTGGTACACACACTCCCACGGTGGTGATGGTGAACCTAACGCTCCCTTGTACACACACTCCCACGGTGGTGATGGTGAACCTAATGCTCCCTGGTACACACAGTCCCACGGTGGTGATGGTAAACCTAACGCTCCCTCGTACACACACTCCCACGATGGTGATGGTGAACCTAGCACTTCCTGGTATACACACTCACACGATGGTGATGGTGAACCTAACGCTCACTGGTACACACACTCACACGGCGGTGATGGTGAACCCCTAATGCTCCTGGTACACACACTCCCGGCGTTGAACCTAAAACTCCCGCTGGTACACACAGTCCCACGGTGGTGATGGTCAACCTAACGCTATCTGGTACACACACTCCCATGGTGTTGATGGTGAACATAATGCTCCCTGGTACACACACTCCCACGGTGGTGAACCTAATGCTCTCTGGTACACACACACTCCCACGGTGGTGAACCTAACGCTCCCTGGTAAACACGCTTATACGGTGGTAATGGTGAACCTATCCCTCCCTGGTACACACACTCCGAAGGTGGTGATGGTGTACCTAACGCTCCCTTGTACACACACTCCCACGGTGGTGATGGTGAACCTAACGCTCTCTGGTACACACACTCCCACGGTGATGATCGTGAACCTAACGCTCCCTGGTACACACACTCCCACGGTGGTGATGGTGAACCAAACGAGCCCTGGTAAACACACTCCCACGGTGGTGATGGTGAAGCTAACCCTCCCTGGTACACGCACTCCCACGGTGGTGATGGTGAAACTTACGCTTCCTGGTACACAGACATCCACGATGGTGAACCTAATGCTCCCTCTTACACACACTTTCACGGTTGTGATGGTGAACCTAACGATCCATGATACACACACTCCCACAGTGGTGATGGTGAACCTAATGCTCCCTGGTACACACTCCCACGGTGGTGATGGTGAACCTAACGCTCCCTGGTACACACACTCCCACGGTGGTGATGTTGAATCTAACATTCCCTGGTACACACACTCGCACGGTGGTGATGGTGAACCTAACGCTCCATGGTACACACCCTCCCACGGTGTGATGGTGAACCAAACGCTCCAAGGTACACACACTCCCACGGTGGTGATGGTGAAGCTACCCCTCCCTGGTACACGCACTCCCTCGGTGGTGATGGTGAAACTAACGCTTCCTGGTACACACTCCCACGGTGGTGATGGTGAACCTAACGCTCCCTGGTACACACACGCCCATGGTTGTGACGGTGAACCTAACGCTCCCTGGTACACACACTCCAACGGTGGTGATGGTGATCCTAACGCTCCCTGGTTCATAGACATCGATGATGGTGAACCTAGCACTCCCTGGTACACACACTCCCAATGTGGTGATGGTAAACCTAACGCTCCCTGGTACACACTCCCACTGCGGTGAACCTAACGCTCCCTGATACACACACCCCACGTTGGTGTTGGGTAAACCTACTGCCCCTGGGTACACACACACACCTCCCACGGTGGTATGTAGAACCCAACGCTCCCTGGTACACACACACTCTGACGGTGGTGATGGTGAAACCCATACCCCTGGTAATATTAATTCCACGGTGGTGGTGATGGTGAAACTAATGCTTCCTGGTACACCCACTCCCACGGTGATGATGGTGAACCTAACGCTCCCTGGTACACACACTCCCACGATGGTGATGGTGACCCTAACGCTCCCTGGTACACACACTCCCACAGTGGTGATGGTGAACCTAACGCTCCATGGTACACACACTCCCACAATGGTGATGTTGAACCTAATGCTCCCTGGTACACACTCCTACGGTGGTGATGGTGAACCTAATGCTCCCTTGTACACACACGCCCATGGTTGTGACGGTGAACCTAACGCTTCCTGGTACACACACTCCCACGGTGGTGATGGTGAACCTAACGCTCCCTCGTTCACAGACACCGATGATGGTGAATGGTGAACCCAATGCTCCCTGGTACACACACTCTGATGGTGGTGATGGTGAACCTAATGCTCCCTGGTACACACACTCCCACGGTGGTGAACTTATTGCTCCCTGGTACACACACAATCCCACAGGTGAACCTAATGCTCCCTGGTACACACACTCCCACGGTGGTGAACTTATTGCTCCCTGGTACACACACAATCCCACAGTGGTGACCCTAATGCTCCCTGGTACACACACTCCCACGGTGGTGATGGTGAACCTAACCCTCCCTGGTACACACACTCCCAAGGTGGTGATGGTTAACCTAACGCTCCCTGGTAAACACACTCCTACGGTGGTAATTGTGAACCTAACGCTCCCTGGTGCACCCACTCCCACGGTGGTGATGGTGAACCTAACGCTCCCTGGTACACACACTCCCACGGTGGTGATGGTGAACCTAACGCTCCCTGTGATACACACTCCCACGGTGGTGATGGTGAACCTAACGCTCCCTGGTACACACACTCCCACGGTGGTGATGGTGAACCTAACGCTCCGTGGTACACACACTCCCACGATGGTGATGGTGAACCTAACGCTCACTGGTACACACACTCACACGGCGGTGAACCTAACACACCCTGGTACACACACACTCCCATGGTGGTGATGGTGATCCTAACGCTCCCTGGTACACACACTCCCATGGTGGTAATGGTGAACCTATCGCCACCTCGTACACACACTCCCACGGTGATGAGGGTGAACCTAATGCTATCTGGTACACACACCCCCAAGGTGGTGTTGGTGAACCTAACACTCCCTGGTACAGACACTCTCATGGTGGTGATGGTGAACCTAACGCTCCCTGGTACACACAATCCCACGGTGGTGATGGTGAACCTAACGCTCCCTGGTGCACACACTCTCACGGTGGTGATGGTGAACCTAATTCTCCCTCTTACACACACTCCCATGGTGTAGATGGTGAACATAATGCTCCCTGGTACACACACTCCCACGGTGGTGATGGTGAACCTAACCCTCACTGGTACACACACTCCTAAGGTGGTGATGGTGAACCTAACGCTCCATGGTACACACACTAACACGGTGGTGAAGGTGAACCTAACGCTCCCTGCTACACACACTCCCGCCGTGGTGATGGTGAACCTAACGCTCCCTGGTACACATACTCCTTCGGCGGTGAACCTAAAGCTTCCTGGTACACAGAGTCCCACAGTGGTGATGGTGAACCTAACGCTCCCTGGTACACACACTCTCACGGTGGTGATGGTGAACCTAATGCTCCCTCTTACACACACTCCCATGGTGTTGATGGTGAACATAATGCTCCTTGGTACACACACTCCCACGGTGGTGAACCTAATGCTCCCTGGTACACACACACTCCCACGGTGGTGAACCTAACGCTCCCTGGTACACACACTCCCAGGGCGGTGATGGTGAACCTAACCCTCCCTGGTACACACACTCCCAAGGTGGTGATGTAGAACCTAACGCTCCCTGGTACACACACTCCCACGGTGGTGATGTTGAACCTAAAGTTCCCTGGTACACACACACCCCACGGTGGTGAGATGAGGAACCTAACGCCCTGGTAAACACACTCCCACGGTGGTGATGCTGAACCTAACGCTCCCTGGTACAAGCACTCCCACGGTGGTGACGGTGAACCTAACGCTCCTTAGTACACACATTCCCACGTTGGTGATGGTGAACCTAATACTCCCTGGTACACACACACTCCAAATGTGGGGATGGTGAACCTAAAGCTCCCTGGTACACACACTCCCAAGATGGTGATGGTGAACCTATAGCACCCTGGTTCACACACACTCCCACGGTGGTGAACCTAACACTCCCTGGTACACACACTCCCACTGTGGTGATGGTGTACCTATTGCTCCGTGGTACACACACTCCCACGGTGGTGATGGTGAACCTAACCCTCCTTGGTACACACACTCCCAAGGTGGTGATGGTGAACCTAACGCTCCCTGGTACACACACTCCCACAGTGGTGATGGTGAACCTAACGCTGCCTGGTACACACACTCCCACGGTGGTGATGGTGAATCTAACGCTCCCTGGTACACACACTCCCACGGTGGTGATGGTGAACCTAACGGTCCATGGTGCACACACTCTCACGGTGGTGATGGTGAACATAATGCTCCCTGGTACACAGACTCCCACGGTGGTGAATCTAATGCTCCTTGGTACACACACACTCCCACAGTGGTAAACATAACGCTCCCTGGGACACACACTCCCATGTTGGTGATGGTGAACATAACGCTTCCTGGTACACACCCTCCCACGATGGTGATCGTGAACCTAACGCTCCCTGGTACACACACTCCCACGGTGGTGATGGTGAACCTAACGCCTGTCGCACACACACTCCCCTTACGGTGGTGATGGTGAACCTAACGCTTCCCTGGTACACACACTGGCTGACAGTGGTGATGGTGAACCTAGCGCTCCCTGGTACACACACACTCCCACGGTGGTGATGGTGAACCCAACGCTGCTCAGCCACACACTCCCACGGTGGTGATGGTGAACCTAAAGCTCCATGGTGCACACACTGTCACGGTGGTGATGGTGAACATAATGCTCCCTGCACACACTCCACGGTGGTGAACCCACGTTCCCTGACACACACACACACCCCCACGGTGAACCGTTCTCGGTACACACACTCCCCACGGTGGCATGGTGAACCTAACCCCTCCCTGGTACACACACTCCCATGGTGGTGATGGTGAACCTAACGCTCCCTGGTACACACACTCCCACGGAGGTGATGGTGAACCTAACGCTCCCTGGTACACACACTCCCATGGTGGTGATGGTGAACCTAACGCTCCCTGGTGCACACACTCTCACGGTGGTGATGGTGAACCTAATGCTCCCTCTTACACACACTCCCATTTTGTTGATGGTGAACAAAATGCTCCCTGGTACACACACTTTCACGGTGGTGAACCTAATGCTCCCTGGTACACACACACTCCCACAGTGGTGAACCTAACGCTCCCTGGTGCACACACTCTCATGGTGGTGATGGTGAACCAAATGCTCCCTCTTACACACACTCCTACGGTGGTGACGGTGAACCTAAAGCTCCCTGGTACACACACTCCCAAGGTGGTGATGGTCAACGTAACGCTCCGTCGTACACACACTCCCACGGTGGTGATGGTGAACCTAACGCTCACTGGTACACACACTCACACGGCGGTGTACCTAACGCACCCTGGTACACACACACTCCCATGGTGGTGGTGGAGATCCTAACACTCCCTGGTACACACACTCCCATGGTGGTGATGGTGAACCTAACGCTACCTGGTACACACACTCCCACGGTGGTGAGGGTGAACCTAACGCTATCTGGTGCACACACTCCTACGGTGGTGATGGTGAACCTAACGCTCCCTGGTACACACACTCCCAAGGTGGTGATGGTGAACCTAACGCTCCCTGGTACACACACTCCCACGGTGGTGATGGTGAACCAAACGCTCCCTGGTACGCACACTCCCACGGTGGTGACGGTGAACCTAACACTCCCTGCTACACACACTCCCATGGTGGTGATGGTGAACATAACGCTCCCTGGCACACAGACACCCACGATGGTGAACCTAACACTTCCTGGTACACACACACTCCCACGGTGGTGATGGTGAACCTAACACTCCTTGGTACACACACTCCCACGGTGGTGATGGTGAACCTAACGCTCCCTGGTACACACACTCCCACGGAGGTGACGGTGAACCTAATGCTCCCTGGTACACACACTCCCACGGTGGTGAGGTGAACCTAACGCTCCCTGGTTCACAGACACCGACGATGGTGAACCTAATGCTCCCTGGTACACATCCACGGCGGCAGAACCTAACACTCCCTGGTACAATAATAATTCCCCAATGCTGGTGTTGGTAAACCTAATGCTCCCTGGTACACACACTCCTACGGTGGTGATGGTGAAGCTAACGCTCCCTTTTACACACACTCCCACGGTGGTGATGGTGAACATAACGCTCCCTGGTACACACACTCCCACGGTGGTGATGGTGAACTTAATGCTGCCTTGTACACACACTCCTAGGGTGGTGATGGAGGAACCTAACGCTCCCTGGCACACACACTCCCCACGAAGGTGATGGTGACCCCTAACGCTCCCTGGTACACACACACCCCACGGTGGTGATAGAAACCCAACGCCTCTGGTACACACACTCCCACAGTGGTGTTGGTGAACCTAATGCTCCTTGGTACACACTCCCACGGTGGTGATGGTGAACCTAACATTGCTTGGTACACACACTCCCACGGTGGTGATGGTGTACCTAACGCTCCGTGGTACACACACTCCCACGGTGGTGATGGTGAACCTAACGCTCCCTGGTACACACACTCACACAGTGGTGATGTTGAACCTGATGCTCCCTGGTACACACACTCCCACGGTGGTGATGGTTAACTTAACGCTCCCTGGTGCACACACTTTCACGGTGGTGATGGTGAACCTAATGCTCCCTCTTACACATACTCCCATGGTGTTGATGGTGAACATAATGCTCCCTGGTACACACACTCCCACGGTGGTGATGGTGAACCTAACGCTCCCTGGTACACACACTCCCACGGTGGTGATGGTGAACCTAACACTCCCTGGTACACAAACTCCCACGGTGGTGATGGTGAACCTAACGCTCCCTGGTGCACACACTCTCATGGTGGTGATGGTGAACCACGTTCTCTACACACACTCCCATGGTGTTGATGGTGAACATAATGCTCCCGGGTACACACACTCCCACGGTGGTGAACCTAATGCTCCCTGGTACACACACACTCCCACGGTGGTGAACCTAACTCTCCCTGGTACACACACTCCTACGTTGGTGATGGTGAACCTAACCCTCCCTGGTACACACACTACCAAGGTGGTGATGGTGAACCTAACGCTCCCTGGTACACACACTGCCACAGTGGTGATGGTGAACCTAACGCTCCCTGGTACACACACTCCCACGGTGGTGATGGTGAACATAACGCTCCCTGGTACACACACTCCCACGGTGGTGATGGTAAACCTAAAGCTCCCTGGCACACACATTAATTCCCATGGTGGTGAACCCACGCCCCCTGGCACACACACACTCCCACGGTGGTGAACCCAACTCTCCTGGTACACACACTCCCACGTTGGTGATGGTGAACCTAACCCTCCCTGGTACACACACTACCAAGGTGGTGATGGTGAACCTAACGCTCCCTGGTACACACACTGCCACAGTGGTGATGGTGAACCTAACCCTCCCTGGTACACACACTACCAAGGTGGTGATGGTGAACCTAACGCTCCCTGGTACACACACTCCCACAGTGGTGATGGTGAACCTAACGCTCCCTGGTTCACACACTACCAAGGTGGTGATGGTGAACCTAACGCTCCCTGGTACACACACTGCCACAGTGGTGATGGTGAACCTAACTCTCCCTGGTACACACACTGCCACAGTGGTGATGCAGAACCTAACCCTCCCTGGTACACACATTCACCAAGGTGGGGTGATGGGTGAACCTAACGCTCCCCTGGTACACACACTCCCCACAGTGGTGACAGAACTCAACGCTCCCTGGTACACACTCCCACGGTGGTGATGGTGAACCTAACGCTCCCTGGTACACACACTCCCACGGTGGTGATGGTGAACCTAAAGCTCCCTGGTACACACACTCCCACGGTGGTGATGGTGAACCTAACGCTCCGTGGTACACACACTCCCACGATGGTGATGGTGAACCTAACGCTCACTGGTACACACACTCACACGGCGGTGAACCTAACGCACCCTGGTACACACACACTCCCATGGTGGTGATGGTGATCCTAACGCTCCCTGGTACACACACTCCCATGGTGGTGATGGTGAACCTAACGCTACATGGTACACACACTCCGACGGTGGTGAGGGTGAACCTAACGCTCCCTGGTACGAACACTCCCACGGTGGTGACGGTGAACCTAACACTCCCTGCTACACACGCTCCCACAGTGGTGATGGTGAAACTAACGCTCCCTGGCACAGACACCCACGATGGTGAACCTAACACTCCCTGGTACACACACTCCCACGGTGGTGATGGTGAACCTAACACTCCCTGGTACACACACTCACATTAGTGATGAGTGAACTAACGCTCCCTGGCTGCACTCTTAAAGGTGGTGACAGTGAACCTAATGCTCCTGGTACACACCCACCCACAGTGGTGAGGTGAACCTAACATCCACAGTTTCACGAACACCGACGATGGTGAACCTAATGCTCCCTGTTACACACTCTAGTGTGAGGTGGTAAGTAAACCTAATCCCTCCTGGTACACACACTCTGCAGTGGCCGATGGTGAACCCTAACGCTCCCTTTACACACTCTCGGTGGTGATGGTGAACCTAACGCTCCCTGGTACACACACTCCCACGGTGGTGATGGTGAACTTAATGCTCCCTTGTACACACACTCCGAGGGTGGTGATGGTGAACCTAACGCTCCCTGGTACACACACTCCCACGGTGGTGATGGTGAACCTAACACTCCCTGGTACACAGACACCCACGATGGTGAACCTAAAGCTCCCTGGTACACACACTCCCACGGCGGTGATGGTGAACCAAACGCTCCCTGGTAAACACACTCCCACGATGGTGATGCTGAACCTAACGCTCCCTGGTACACGCACTCCCACGGTGGTGACGGTGAACCTAACGCTCCTTAGTACACACATTTCCACGTTGGTGATGGTGAACCTAACACTCCCTGGTACACACACTCCCAATGTGGGGATGGTGAACCTAAAGCTCCCTGGTACACACACTCCCAAGGTGGTGATGGTGAACCTATCGCTCCCTTGTACACACACACTCCCACGGTGGTGAACCTAACACTCCCTGGTACACACACTCCCACTGTGGTGATGGTGTACCTATTGCTCCGTGGTACACACACTCCCACGATGGTGAACCTAATGCTCCCTGGTACACACACACTCCCACAGTGGTGAACATAACGCTCCCTGGGACACACACTCCCACGTTGGTGATGGTGAACATAACGCTTCCTGGTACACACCCTCCCACGATGGTGATCGTGAACCTAACGCTCCCTGGTACACACACTCCCACGGTGGTGATGGTGAACCTAACGCTGCCTGGTACACACACTCCTACGTGGTGATGGTGAACCTAACGCTCCCTGTTACACACACTCCCAAGGTGGTGATGGTGAACCTAACGCTCCCTGGTACACACACTCCCATGGTGGTGATGGTGAACCTAACGCTCCATGGTGCACACACTCTCACGGTGGTGATGGTGAACATAATGCTCCCTGGTACACAAACTCCCACGGTGGTAGAACCTAGTAATGCCCGTGGTACACACACACTCCCACGGTAGAACTAACGCTCCCTGGTACACACACTCCCACGGTGGTGATGGTGTACCTAATGCTCCGTGGTACACACACTCCCACGGTGGTGATGGTGAACCTAACGCTCCCTGGTACACACACTTACACAGTGATGATGGTGAACCTAACGCTCCCTGGTGCACACACTCTCACGGTGGTGATGGTGAACCTAATGCTCCCTCTTACACACACTCCTATGGTGTTGATGGTGAACATAATGCTCCCTGGTACACACACTCCCACGGTGGTGAACCTAATGCTCCCTGGTACACACACACTCCCACGGTGGTGAACCTAACGCTCCCCGGTACACACACTCCCAAAGGTGTGACGATGGTGAACCTAACTCCTGGTACACACACTCCCACAGTGGTGATGGTGAACCTAACACTCCCTAGTACACACACTCCCATGGTGGTGATGGTGAACTTAACCCTCCCTGGTACACACACTCCCAAGGTGGTGATGGTGAACCTAACGCTCCCTGGTACACACACTCCCACGGTGGTGATGGTGAACCTAACGCTCCCTGGTACACACACTCCCACAGTGGTGATGGTGAACCTAACACTCCCTGGTACACACACTCCCATGGTGGTGATGGTGAACCTAATGCTCCCTAGTGCACACACTCTCACGGTGGTGATGGTGAACCTAATGCTCCCTCTTACACACACTCCCATTGTGTTGATGGTGAACATAATGCTCCCTCGTACACACACTCCCACGGTGGTGAACCTAATGCTCCCTGGTACACACACACTCCCACAGTGGTGAACCTAACGCTCCCTGGTGCACACACTCTCATGGTGGTGATGGTGAACCTAATGCTCCCTGGTACAAACTCCCACGGTGGTGATGGTGAACCTAACGCTCACTGGTACACACACTCACACGGCGGTGTACCTAACGCACCCTGGTACACACACACTCCCATGGTGGTGATGGTGATCCTAACACTCCTTGGTACACACACTCCCAAGGTGGTGATGGTGAACCTAACGCTCCCCTGGGGTACACACACCAAGGTGGTGATGGTGAACCTAACGCTCCCTGGCACACACACCCCACGGTGGTGATGGTGAACCAAACGCAATCCCTGGTACGCGCACACTCCCCACGGTGGTGATGTAGAACCTAACACTCCCTGCTACACACACTCTACATTTGGTGGTGATGGTGAACCCAACGCTCCCTGGTAAAAACTCCCACGGTGGTGATGGGGAACCTAACGCTCCCTGGTACACAGACACCCACGATGGTGAACCTAACGCTCCCTTGTACACACACTCCCACGGTGGTGATGGTAAACCTAACGATCCATGGTACACACACTCCCACGGCGGTGATGGTGAACCAAAAGCTCCCTGGTAAACAAACTCCCACGGTGGTGATGCTGAACCTAACGCTCCCTGGTACACACACTCACACGGTGGTGACGGTGAACCTAACGCTCCTTAGTACATACACTCCCACGTTGGTGATGGTGAACCTAACACTCACTAATACACACACTCCCAACTTGGGGATGGTGAACCTAAAGCTCCCTGGTACACAGACTCCCATGGTGGTGATGGTGAACCTATCGCTACCTGGTACACACACACTCCCACGGTGGTGAACCTAACACTCCCTGGTACACACACTCCCACTGTGGTGATGGTGTACCTAACGCTCCGTGGTACACACACTCCTACAGTGGTGATGGTGAACCTAACGCTCCCTGGTACACACACTCATACAGTGGTGATGGTGCACCTAACGCTCCCTGGTACACACACACCCACGGTGGAAATGGTGAACCTAACCGACCTTTCAAGTACACACCTCCCATTGTGGGTGATGGTGAATCTAACGCTCCTGGAACCTTTTTACACTCCCATGGTGTTGACGGTGAACATAATGCTCCCTGGTACACACACTCCCACGGTGGTGAACCTAGTGCTCCCTGGTACACACACACTCCCACGGTGGTGAACCTAACGCTTCCTGGTACACACACTCCCACGGTGGTGAACCTAATGCTCCGTGGTACACACACACTCCAACGGTGGTGAACCTAACGCTCCCTGGTAAACACACTCCCACAGTGGTGATGGTGAACATAACGCTTCCTGGTACACACCCTCCCACGATGGTGATCGTGAACCTAATGTTCCCTGGTACACACACTCCCACGCTGGTGATGGTGAAACTAACGCTCCCTGGTACACGCACTCCCATGGTGGTGATGGTGAACTTAACGGTCCTTGGTACTCACTCCCACCGTGGTGATGATCAACCTAAAGCTCCCTGGTACACAGACACCCACGATGGTGAACCTAACGCTCCCTTGTACACACATTCCCACGGTGGTGATGGTGAACCTAACGCTCCGTGGTACACACATTCCCAAGGTGGTGAAGATGGCCCCTAACGGTCCCTGGGCTTTACTCCACAGTGGTGATGGTGAAACTAATGCTCCTGTTACGCCTCTCCTATGGTGGTGACGGTGAACCTAACGCTCCCTCGTGCACACATTCCTCGGTGGTTATGGTGAACCTAACGCTCCCTGGTACACAGCCACCCACGATGGTGATCCTAACACTCCCTGGTACACACACTCCCACGTTGGTGATGGTGAACCTAACGCTCCCAGGTACACACACTCCCACTGCAGTGAACCTAACGCTCCCTGGTACACACACTCCCACGGCGGTGAAGTTAACGCTCCCTGGTACACACACTCCCACGATGGTGATGGTGACCCTAAATCTCCCTGGTACACACACTCACAAGGTGGTGATGGTGAAACCTAACGCTCCCTGGTACACACACTCCCACGGTGGTGACGGTGAACCTAACGCTCCATTGAACACACACTCCCACGGTGATGATGGTGAACCTAATGCTCCCTGGTACACACACTCCCACGGTGGTGATGGTGAACCTAACGCTCCCTGGTACACACACTGCCACGGTGGTGATGGTGAACCTAACACTCCCTGGTACACACACTCCCACGGTGGGGATGGTGTACCTAATGCTCGGTGGTACACACACTCCTACGGTGGTGTTGGTGAACCTAACGCTCCCTGGTACACAAACTCACACAGTGGTGATGGTGAACCTAACGCTCCCTGGTACACACACTCCCATGGTGGTGATGGTGAACCTAACGCTCCCTGGTGCACACACTCTCACGATGGTGATGGTGAACCTAATGCTCCCTCTTAAACACACTCCCATGGTGTAGATGGTGAGCATAATGCTCCCTGTTACACGCACTCCCGCGGTGGTGAACCTAATGCTCCCTGAACACACACACTCCCACGGTGGTGAAACGAACGCTCCCTGGTACACACACTCCCACGGTGGTGATGGTGAACCTAACCCTCCCTGGTACACACACTCCCAAGGTGGTGATGGTGAACCTAACGCTCCCTTGTACACAGACTCCCACGGTGGTGATGGTGAACCTAACGCTCCCTGGTACACACACTCCCATGGTGGTGATAGTGAACCTAACGCTCCCTGGTACACACACTGCCACGGTGGTGATGGTGAACCTAACGCTCCGTGGTGCACACACTCTCACGGTCGTGATGGTGAACCTAATGCTCCCTCTTACACACATTCCCATGGTGTTGATGGTGAACATAATGCTCCCTGGTACACACACTCCCACGGTGGTGAACCTAATGCTCCCTGGTACACACACACTCCCACGGTGGTGAACCTAATGCTCCCTGGTACACACACTCCCACGGTGGTGATGGTGAACCTAACGCTCCTTGGTACACACACTCATACGGTGGTGACGGTGAACCTAACGCTCCCTGGTACACACACTACCACGGTGGTGATGGTGAACCTAACGCTCCCTGGTACACAGACACCCACGATGGTGAACCTAACGCTCCCTGGTACACACACTCCCACAATGGTGATGGTGACCCTAACGCTCCCTGGTACACACACTCCCACGATGGTGATGATGAACCGAACGCTCCGTGGTACACACACTCCCACGGTGGTGATGGTAAACCGAAGGGTCTCTGGTACACACACTCTCACGGTGGTGATGGTGAACCTAATGCTCCCTGGTACACACACTCCCAGGGTGGTGATGGTTAACCTAACGCTCCCTAGTACACACACTCCCACGGTGGTGATGGTGAACCTAACGCTCCCTGGTACACAGACACCCACAATGGTGAAGCTTACATTCCCTGGTACACACACTCCCACGGTGGTGATGGTGAACCTAACGCTCCCTGGTACACACACTCCCAAAGGATGATGGTGAACCTAACGCTCCCTGGTTCACAGACACCCACGATGGTGAACCTAACATTCCCTGGTACACACACTCCCACGGTGGTTATGGTGAACCTAACGCTCCCTGGTACACAGACAACCACGATGGTGAACCTAACATTCCCTGGTACACACACTCTCACGGTGGTGATGGTGAACCTAATGCTCCCTCTTACACACACTCCCATGGTGTTGATGGTGAACATAATGCTCCCTGGTACACACACTCCCACGGTGGTGATGGTGAACCTAACGCTCCTTGGTACACACACTCATACGGTGGTGACGGTGAACCTAACGCTCCATGGTACACACACTACCACGGTGGTGATGGTGAATCTAACGCTCCCTGGTACACAGACACCCACAATGGTGAACCTAACGCTCCTGAGGCCTGCACACTCCACGGTGGTGCGAGATTGAACCTTACACTCCTGGGTACCTCACTCACGGTGGTGATCGTGAACCCTAATGCTCCTAGTACACTCACGGCAGTGAACCTGCTCCTGGTACACTCACGGTGGTGGGTGGTGAACCAACACCTGGTACACGCCTCTCCTCTGCGTTAGCCTACTTGCTCCCTGGTACCACCTCCAGTGGTGATGGTGACCCCCTAACGCTCCTGGTACACACACTCCCACTAGTGATGGTGAACCTAACGCTCCCTGGTACACACACTCCCACGATGGTGATGGTGACCCTAACGCGCCCTATTACACACACTCCCACGGTGGTGATGGTGAACCTAACGCTCCCTGGTACACACACTCCCACGCCGGTGAACCTAAAGCTCCCTGGTACACACAGTCCCACAATGGTGATTGTGAACCTAACGCTATCAGGTACACACACTCCCACGGTGGTGATGGTGAACCTAATGCTCCCTCTTACACACACTCCCATGGTGTTTATGGTGAACATAATGCTCCTTGGTACAAACACTCCCACGGTGGTGAACCTAATGCTCCCTGGTACACACACACTTCCACAGTGGTGAACCTAACCCTCCCAGGTACACACACTCCCACGGTGGTGATGGTGAACCTAACCCTCCCTGGTGCACACACTCCAAGGTGGTGATGGTGAACCTAACGCTCCCTGGTACACACACTCCCACGGTGGTGATTGTGAACCTAACGCTCCCTGGTACACACACTCCCACGGTGGTGAAGTTGAACCTAACGCTCCCTGGTACACACTCCCACGGTGGTGATGGTGAACCTAATGCTCCCTCTTACACACACTCCCATGGTGTTGCTGGTGAACATAATGCTCCCTGGTACACACACTCCCACGGTGGTGAACCTAATGCTCCCTGATACACACACTCACACGGCGGTGAACCTAACGCTCCCTGGTACACACATTCCCACGGTGGTGATGGTGAACCTAACGCTCCCTGGTACACAGACACCCACGATGGTGAACCTAACGCTTCCTGGTACACACACTCCCAGTGTGGTGATGGTAAACCTAACGCTCCCTGGTACACACACTCCCACGGCGGTGAACCTAACGCTCCGTGGTACACACACTCCCACGGTGGTGATGGTGTACCGAAGGCTCTCTGGTACACACACTCTCTAGGTGGTGATGGTGAAACTAACGCTTCCTCGTACACACCCACACGGTAGTGATGGTGAACCTAACGCTCCTAGTACACACACTCCCACGGTGGTGATGGTGAACCTAACGCTCCCTGGTACACAGACCCCCACGATGGTGAAGCTAACACTCCCTGGTACACACACTCCCACGGTGGTGATAGTGAACCTATCGCTCCCTGGGACACACACTCCCAAAGGATGATGGTGAACCTAACGCTCCCTGGTACACAGACACCCACGATGGTGAACCTAACATTCCCTGGTACACACACACTCACGGTGGTGATGGTGAATAATGCTCCTACACACTCCCACATGGTGTTGATGGCGTTGAGACTTTCCTCAATGCTCCTAATTTTTACTCGGTGGTGATGGGTGAACCCTAACTCCTTTAAGTACACTCCTTGGTGGTGACCAATTGAACCTAACGCTCCCTGGTGCACACTACCACGGTGGTGATGGTGAACCTATAACGCTCCCTGGTACACACAGACACCTGATAGTGAGACCCTAACTCCTGGTACTCCCACGGTGGTGAGGTGAACCCTAGCAACTCCTGGTACACTCCTTGCCTCCCAGTGGTGAAGGTGAACCCTAACGCTCAATCGTACCTCCCACGGTGTGAATAAGTGGACTCCTGTTGCCCACGGTGGTGATGGTGAACCTAATGCTCCCTCTTACACACACTCCCATGGTGTTGATGGTGAACATAATGCTCCCTAGTACAAACACTCCCACGTTGGTGAACCTAATGCTCCCTGGTACACACACACTCCCACGTTGGTGATGGTGAACCTAACGCTCCCTGGTGCACACACACCCACAGTGGTGATGGTGAACCTAATGCTCCATGGTACACACTCCCACTGTGGTGATGGTGAACCTAACGCTCCCTGGTACACATACTCCCACGGTGGTGATGGTGAACCTAACATTCCCTGATACACACACTCCCACGGTGGTTATGGTGAACCTAACGCTCCCTGGTACACACACTCCCACGGTGGTGAAGGTGAATCTAACGCTCCCTGGTACACACACTCCCACGGTGGTGAAGGTGAACCTAACGCTCAATGGTACACACACTCCCACGGTGGTGACCGTGAACCTAACGCTCCCTAGTACACACACTCCCACGGTGGTGATGGTAAACCTAACGCTCCCTGGCACACAGACACCCACGATGGTGAACATAACACTCCCTGGTACACACACTCCAACGGTGGTGATGGTGAACCGAATGCTCCCTGGCACACACACATACACGGCGGGGAACCTAACACTCCCTGGTACACACACTCCCTCG
>NW_024746858.1:0-10013 GCF_018991925.1 Homarus americanus
GTGCCACGCATTGCTATAGTCGTATTGTTATAACTGGCGGTCGGCTGTTATAACTGGCGGTCGTGGTTGTTATAATCATGCCTGTTGTTTTAGTCACAGTCAGTGTACGATAATCATGGTTGTGGTTAATAATCATAGTCGTGGTCATGATCATATTCGTGGTTGTTATAATCATAGTCGTGGCTGTTATAACTGGGTGGTCGTGGCTGTTATAATCATGGGTCGGTTGTTATAATCATGGTCTTGATTGTTATTTTGCGGTTATAATCATGGTCGGGTTGTTACACCGCGTACCTGTAAGTAGTTGTTATAACTGGCTGTCGTGTAGTTGTTAAAACTGGTGGTCGTGATGTTATAACTGTCGTTTGGTTGTTATAACTGGCTTGTGGGTGCATATCATGGTCGTGGTTATGATCATAGTTGTGGTTGCTATAACCATTGTCGTGGCAATAATCATGGTCGTGGGTTGTTATAACTGGCGGTCGTGTTGTAATAATCATAGTCTTGGCTGTTATAATCGTACGGTTATGGCAATCATGGTCGGTTGCTATAATCATGGATGTGGTTGTTATAATCATAGTCTTGGTTGTTATAATCGGTATCGGGTTGTTATAATCAGGTACCTGGTTATTATAATCACAGTCGTGGTTTTTAGCATAGTCGTGGTCTTTATAATCATGGTCGTGGTTGTTATAACTGGCAACGTTGTTATAATCAAGGTGGTTGTTATAATCATGGTCGGGTGATATAATCATAGTCGGGTTGTTATAAGCAGGTAGTGATTATAATCATGTGTGCGTTGTTATAATCATAGTGGTGTGTTATAATCATAGTCGAGTGTTATAAAACATGTCGTGGGTGATATAATCATAGTCGTGGGTTGTTATAATCATGGTGGTGGTTGATATAATTATGGTCGGTTGTTATAACTGGGGTCGTGGTTATAACGGTCGTGATTGTTATATTCATAGTCGTCATGATCAGTCGGGTTGTTATAATCATAGTCGTCGTTGTTATAACTCTCGTACCAGTTGTAGTTGTTATAATCATAGTCGTGGGTTGTTATAATAATGGTCGTGGTTGTTTATAATCATGTTCGTGGTTGTTATAACTGGTGGTTGTGTGTTATAATCATGGTCGTGGTTATGCTCATAGTCGTGGGTTGCTATAACTATCGTCGTGGCGTTATAATCATGGTCGTGGTTGTTATAATCATAGTCTTGGTTGTTATAATCATGGTCGTGGGTGTTATAATCATAATCGTGGTTGCCAATCATGGTCGTGGTTGTTATAATCATGGTCGCGGTTGTTATAATCATAGTCGGGTTGTTTTAACTGATAGTCGTGGTCTTTATAATCAGGGTCGCGGTTGTTATGACCATATGGTCATGATCATACCGTGGTTGTTATAATCATAGTCGGCTGTATAATTATGGTCGTGGTTGTTATATCGGTCGTGGTTATAATCATGGTCGTGGTTGTTTAACTGGCGGTGGGTTGTTGTAACCATGGTCGTTTGTTATAATCATGTACCTGGTGTGGTTATTATAAGCAGTCGCAGTTATAATCATGGTCGTGATGTGTTATAAATCGCGTTTGTGGTTGTTATAATCATGGTTGTGGGTGTTGTAATCATGGTCGTGTTGATCATAGTCGTATTGCTAGTAACCATTGTCGTGGTTGTTAAAATCATGGTCGTGGTTGTTATAATATGGTCGTGGTTGTTATAATCTGGGCGGTCGGCTGTTATAACTGCGGTCTTGGTTTGTTATGGCGTCGGTTGTTATAATCTTGTACCTGGTTATTGTAATCATAGGTGTGGTTGTTATAATCATGGTCGTGGGTATTATAACTGGCGGTCGTGGTTGTTATAACTGGCGGACGTGGTTGTTATAATCATGTCCCGGTTGCAATCATGGTCGTGGTTGTTATAATCATGCCCGTTGGTTATAATCATAGTCGTGGTTGTCGTATAGCGTGGTCTCTATAACGCGGTTGTGGTCTATAATCATAGTCGTGGTTGTTATACCATAGTGGTGGGTTGCTATAATCATGGTCGTAGGTGATATAATCATATTCTTTGGTTGTTATAATCATGGTTGTGGGTTACAATCATGTTGCGGCTGTTATAATGTCGGTGGTGGTTGTTATAATCATGGTCGTGGTTGTTATAATTATGGTCGGTTATAATCGTGGTCGTGGGTTGTTATAATCATAGTCGTGGGTCATGATCATGGTCGGTTGTTATAACTGGCGGTCGTTGTTATAATCATGTCGTGGGTTGTTTTTAATCATAGGCGTGGTCATTATCATGGTCGCGTTGTTAAGTAATCATAGTCGTGGTCGTGATCATAGTCGGGTTGTTATAACATAGTCGTGGTTGTTATAATCATGGTCGTTGTTATAATTGCGGTCGGTTGTTATAAATGGCGGTAGTGGTTGTTATAATCATAGTCGTGGTCATGATCATAGTCGCGGGTTGTTATAATCATAGTCGTGGCTGTTAAAATTGGTCAGGGTATAATCAGCGGTCGTGTTTGTTATAACCGCGTACCCGGTGCTGTTATAATCATAGTCGGTTATTAATCATCTTCTGGTTGTTATAATCATCGTGGTTGTTATAACTGGCTGTGGGTGTATAATCATGGTCGGGTTATGATCATAGTCGTGCTGCCGCAAACGGTTGTCGCGGTTAAACCGCGCAGCGTTATAACTGGCGGTCGGTTGTTATAATCATGGTCGGTTGTTATAATCATATTTTGGCTTGTTATAATCATGGTCGTGGTTAAAAATCTTTGTTCGGTTTTGTAATCATGGTGGTTGTTATAATCGTAGTCTGGGTGTTATAATCATAGTCGTGTGTTATAACTGCGTCGTATATATAATCATGATCGTGGTTGTATAATCATAGTCCTGGTTGTTATAATCATTGTGGTGGTTGTTATAATCATGTACCCGCATTATAATCATAGTCGTGGTTGTTTTAGTCATAGTCGTGGCCTTGTAATCATGGTTGTTTGTTATAATCATGGTCGTGGTTGTTATAATCATAGTCGTGGTTGTTATTATCAGTAGTGGTTGTTATAATCATGGTCGGGTTGTTATAATCATAGTCGGTTGTTTTGATAATAGTCGTGGTACGCTATCGGGGGAATCATAGTCGTGGTCACTTTCATCAGTGCCTGTTGTTATAATCATAGTCGTGGTTGTTATAATCACGGTCGTTGTAGTTATAATCATGGTCGGGTTATTAAAATCCATCGTGGTTGTTATAATCATAGTCTTGGTGTTATAATCATGGTCGTGGTTGTGATAATCATATACCTGATGGTTGTTATAATCACATACCCGATGTGGTTGTTATAACTATGTCGGTTGTTATAACTGTCGGTCGTGGGTTATAATCATGATCGTGGGTTGGTTATAATCATGGCCAGGTGTAATTATCATGGTCGTGTTATGTTCAAGTCGGTTGCTATAACCATTGTCGTGGCTATAATCATGGTCGTGGTTGTTATAATCATAGTCTTGTTTTGTTATAATCATAGTCGTGGGTTGTTATAATCTTGTACCTGGTTATTATAATCATAGGTGTGATTGTTATAATCATAGCCGCAAGTGTTATAATCATGCTGGGGTGCTATAACTGCTGGTCGGCTGTTGCACCGCGGTAGTGGCTGTTGGCAACTGGCGTACCTGGCGTGGTTGGTTATAATCATAGTCGTGGTTGTTATAATCATGGTTGCGGGTGTTATAATCATGGTCGTGGTTATGATCATAGTCGCGGGCGTTATAACCATTGTCGTGGTTGTTATAATCATGGTCGTGGTTGTTATAATCATGTTCGTGGTTGTTATACCGCGGCCAGGTGTTATAACTGGCGGTCGTTGCGATCATAGTCGCGGGTTGCTATAACCAGTCGTCGTGGTTGTTATAATCATATATTGGTTATTATAACCGGGCGTCGAGCAGGTGTTATAATCATAGTCGGTTGTTATAAACCGCGGTCGTGGCTATAACTGGCGGTCGTGGCTGGCAGTAATCATAGTCGCGGTTGTTTTGAAATACAGTCGCGGGTCTTTATAATCATGGTCGCGGGTTAGCAGTATCTATAGTCCTGGCCGCGATCATGTCGTGGTTGTTATAATCATAGTCGTCGTTGTTATAACTGGGCGGTCGCGGTTGTTATAATCATGTCGTGGTTGTTATAATCACAGTCTTGCTGTTATAATTTGGCGGTCGGGTTTTTATATAATCATATACCTGGTGGTTGTTATAATCATAGTCGGTTAAGTTATAATCATGGTCGTGGTTGTTATAATCATGCGGTCGCGCTGTTATAATCATAGTCGTTGTTGTTTTTTAGTCAGTCGTGGTATTTATAATCGCGGTCGGGTTGTAATAATCGGCGGTCGGCCGCGATCATATTCGCGGGGGTTGTTATAATCATAGCCGGTTGTTAAGTAATCATGGTCGTGTAGTTATAATCATGGTCGGTTGTTAACTCGCGGCGATTGTTATTTTGGTTGGTTATAATCATGGTCGTGTTGGTTGCACCATGTACCCAGCGAAGTTGTTGGCAATCATTGTCGTGTGGGTTGTTAAAACTGCGGTCGTGGGATGTTATATCATGTTTGTGGTTGTTATAACTGGCGGTTGTGGGTGTTATTATCATGGTCGTGGTTATGATCATAGTTGTGGCTGCTGGTAACCATTGTCGCGGCACAATCATGGTCGGGTTGTTATAATCATATGGTCAAGGTAATAATCATAGTTTTGGCTGTTATAATCGCGGTCGTGAAGCAATATAATCATGGTCGTGGTTGGGTTATAATCGCGGATGTGGTTGTTATAATCATAGTCTTGGTTGTTATAATCATGGTCATGGTTGTTATAATCATGTACCTGGTTATTATAATCACAGTCGGTTGTTTTTAGTCATAGTCGGGTCTTTATAATCATCATGGTCGGTTATAACCATAATCGGGTTGTTATAATCATAGTGGTGGTTGTTATAATCATGGTCGCAGTGATAGAATCATAGTCGTGGTTGTTATAAGGTTTGCGGGTAGTGATTACAATCATGTGTGCGGTTGTTATAATCATAGTGGTGGTTGTTATAATCATAGTCGCAAGTGTTATAAAACATGTTCGTGGGTGATATAATCATAGTCGTGGTTGTTATAATCATGGTGGTGGTTGATATAATTATGGTCGTGGTTGTTATAACTGGCGGTCGTGGTTATAATCATAGTCGTGTTTGTTATATCTGCTATCGGGTCATGACTGCGTCGTGGGTTGTTAAGGGATCATATCGTCGTTGTTATAATCACGTACCAGTTGTAGCGGTATATAATCATAGTCGTGGTTGTTATAATGGTCGTGGTTGTTATAATCATGTTCGTGGTTATAATCATGGTTGTGTGTGTTATAACTGGCGGTCGTGGTTATGCTCATAGTCGTGGGTTGCTATAAACCATGGTCGTGGTTGTTATAACTTATCGGGCTGTTATAATCATAGTCTGGTTGTTATAATCATGGTCGTGTTGAAGTAAATCATAATCGTGGTTGTTATAATCATGGTCGTGTTGTTATAACTGGCGGTCGTGGCTGTTATAATCATAGTCGTGGTTGTTTTTAGTCATAGTCGCGGTCTTTTACAATCATGGTCGCGGTTGTTATAATCATAGTCGTGGGTCGCGATCATACCTGCGGGTTGTTATAATCATAGTCGTGGTTGTTATAATCGGGCGGTCGTGGTTGTTATAACTCATATCGGTTGTTATAATCATGGTCGGGTTGTTATAATCATGGTAGCGGTTGTTATATAATTGGCGGTCGTGTTGTTATAATCAAGTACCCGGTGCGGTTATTATAACGGTCGTGGCTGTTATAATCATGGTCGTGGATGTTATAATCATGTTTAGGTTGTTATAATCATGGTTGTGGGTGTTGTAATCATGGTCGCGGGTTATGATCATAGTCGTGGTTGCTATAACCATTGGGTCGGGTTGTTATAACGGCGGTCGTGGGTTGCTATAATTATGGTCGTGGTTGTTATAATCATGGTCGCGGGCTGTTATAACGGCCTTGGCTTGTTATAACTGGCGGTCGGGTTGTTATAATCTTGTACCTGGTTATTGTAATCATAGGGTGGTTGTTATAATCATAGTCGTGGGTATTATAATCATGGTCGTGGCTACAGGTAATCATGGACGTGGTTGTTATAATCATAGTCCCGGTTGTTATAATCATGGTCAGTTGCGTCCGCGTACCCGGTTATTATAATCATAGTCGTGCTGTTTTAGTTATAGTCGTGGTCTCTATAACTCTGGCGGCTGGCTATATAATCATAATCGTGGCTATACCATAGTGGTGGTTGCTATAATCATGGTCGGGTGATATAATCATATTCTTTTATTGTTATAAGCATGGTTGTGGCAATCATGTTTGCGGTTGTTATAATCATGGTGGTGGTTGATATAATCATGGTCGTGGTTCTTATAATTGCGGTCGCGGTTATAATCGTGGGTCGTGGTTGTTATAATCATAAATGGTCATGATCATAGTCGTGGTTGTTATAACTGTTAGTCGTGGTTGTTATAATCATAGTCGTGGTTGCTTTTAGTCATAGGCGTGGTCTTTTATTATCATGGTCGCGTTGTTATAATCATAGTCGTACATGATCATAGTCGTGGTTGTTATAATCATAGTCGTGGCCGCGATAATCATGGTCGGTTATAATCATGGTCGTGGGTTGTTGGCGTAATCATGCGGCGCTTGTTATAATCATAGTCGTGGCCGCGATCATAGTCGTGGTTGTTATAATCATGGTCGGGTTGTTAAAATAATGGTCGTGCTGTTTATAACTCATGGTCGTAGTTTGTTTATAACTGCGTACCTGGTGGTTACGGCGAATCATAGTCGTGGTTATTATACCGGCGGTTGTGCTGTTATAACTATGTTCTCGTGGTTGTTATAACTGGCGGTTGTGGGTGTTATAATTATGGTCGGGTTATGATCATAGTCGTGGTTGCTATAACCATTGTCGTGGTTGTTGTAATCAAGGTCGTGGTTGTTATAATCGGCGGTCGTGGTTGTTATAATCATGGTCGGTTGCTATAATCATAGTCTTGGCTCTATATAATCATGGTCGTGGTTGTTAAAATCTTTGTTCCTGGTTATTGTAATCATAGGTGTGGTTGTTATAATCATAGCCCTGGGTGTTATAATCATAATGTGGGTTGCTGCAATCATGGTCGTGGTTGTTATAATCATGAACGTGGTTGTAATAATCATAGTCCTGGTTGTTATAACCATTGTGGTGGTTGTTATAATCATGTACCCGGGCATTATAATCATAGTCGTGGTTGTTTTTAGTCATAGTCGTGGGTCTTTTATAATCATGGTTGTGGTTGCTATAATCATGGTCGGGTTGTTATAATCATGGACGGCTAAGTACATTGGCAGGCTGTTATAAGCATGGTCGTGGTTGTTATAATCATAAAATGCTGCTTTAGCAACAGTCGTGGCTCATAACCGCGTAATGCGGGTTGTACAATCATGGCCGTCATCATCATAGTCTGGTTGTTACAATCATAGTCGTGGTTGCTATAATCATGGGTCGCTGTAGCTATAATCATGGTCGTGGCTGTTAAAATCACATCGGTTGTTATAATCATAGTCTTGCTGTTATAATCATGGCTTTTTGCCAGTGGATAACTATATACCTGATGGTTAAGTATAATCATACCCGATGGTTGTTATAATCATTGTCGTGGTTGTTATAATCATGGTCGGTTGTTATAATCATGATCGTGGGTTATTATAATCATGGTTGTGTGCAATATCATGGTCGTGGTTATGTTCAATGTCGTGTTGCTATAACCATTGTCGTGGCTATAATCATGGTCGTGGTTGTAATAATCATAGTCTTGCTTTTGTTATAATCATAGGTCGTTGTTGTTATAATCTTGTACCCGTTATTATAATCATAGGTGTGATTGTTATAATCATAGCCGTGGGTGTTATAATCATGGTTGTGGTGTTATAATCATGGTCGTGGTTGTTATAATCATTGTGGTGGTTGTTATAACTGGCGGTCGCAAGATATAATCATAGTCGGTTGTTATAAGTACGCGGTAGTGGTTATGATCATATTCGTGGTTGCTATAAATCATTGTCGTGGTTGTTATAATCATAGTATTGGTTATTATAATCATGGTCGGGTGTTATAATAGTCGTGGGTTGTTATAATCGTGGTCGGGTCTTTATAATCATAGTCGTGGTTGTTATAATCATAATCGTGGTTGTTATAATCATTGTGGTGGTTGTTATAATCATGGTCGTGGGATATAATCATAGTCGTGGTTGTTATAAGCATGGTAGGTTATAATCATGTTTGCGTTGTTATAATCATAGTGGTGGTTGTTATAATCACAGTCGTGGTTGTTATAAGCATGTTCGTGGGTGATATAATCATAGTCGTGGTTGTTATAATCATGGTGGGGGATATAATCATGGTCGGTTGTTATAATCATGGTCGTGGTTGTTATAATCATAGTCGTGGTTGTTTTAGTCATAGTCGTGTTTTTTATAATCATGGTCGTGGTTGTTATAATCATAGTCGTGGTCATGATCATAGTCGTGGTGTTATAATCATAGTCGTCGTTGTTATAATCACGTACCCAGGTTGCTATAATCATAGTCGTGGTTGTTATAATCATAGTCGGGTTGGTATAATCATGTTCGTGGTTGTTATAATCATGGTTGTGTGTGTTATAATCATGGCCGTGGTTATGACATAGTCGTGGTTGCTATAACCATTGTTGTGGTTGTTATAATCATGGTCGGTTGTTATAATCATAGTTTTGGCTGTTATAATCATGGTCGGGTTTTATAAACATAGTCGTGTTATAATCATGGTCGTGGTTGTTATAATCATGGTCGTGGTTGTTATAATCATAGTCGTGGTTGTTTTAGTCATATCAGTGTTGTTATAATCATGTACCTGGTGTGGTTATTATAATCATAGTCGTGGTTGTTATAATCATGGTCGTGGTTGTTATAATCATGGTCGTGGTTGTTATAATCATGGTCGTGGTTGTTATAATCATAGTCTTGATTGTTATAATCATAGTCATGGTTGTTATAATCATGATTGTGGTGTTATAATCATAGTCGGTTATGATTATAGTCGTGGTTGCTATAACCATTGTCGGTTGTTATAATCATGGTCGTGGGTTGTTATAATCATGGTCGTGGTTGTTATAATCATGGTCGTGGTTGTTATAATCATGGTCGTGTTTGTTATAATCATGTACCTGGTGTGGTTATTATAATCATAGTCGTGGTTATTATAATCATGGTCGTGGTTGTTATAATCATGGTTGTGTGTGTTATAATCATGGCCGTGGTTATGATCATGTTGTGGTTGCTATAACCATTGTCGTGGTTGTTATAATCATGGTCGGGTTTATAATTATGGTCGGTTGTTATAATCATGGTCGGGTTGATATTATCATAGTCTTGGTTTGTTATAATATGGTCGTGGTTGTTATAATCTTGTACCTGGTTATTGTACATAGGTTTGGTTGTTATAATCATCGTCGTGGTTTTATAATCATGGTGCGTGGTTGTTATAATCATGGTCGTGGTTGTTATAATCATGGACGTGGTTGTTATAATCATAGTCCTGGTTGTTATAATCATGGTCGTGGTTGTTATAATCATGCCTGGTTATTATAATCATAGTCGTGGTTGTTTTAGTCATAGTCGTTGGTCTTTATAATCATGGTTGTGGTTGTTAAATCATAATCGTGGTTGTTATAATCATAATCGTGGTTGTTATAATCATAGTGGTGGTTGTTATAATCATGGTCATGGGTGATATAATCATAGTTTGTTGTTATATGCATGATGGCTGTGGTTATATAATCATGTTTGCGGTTGTTATAATCATAGTTGTGCTGTTATATTCATAGTCGTGGTTGATATATAAACATGTTCGTGGG
>NW_024746859.1:0-10759 GCF_018991925.1 Homarus americanus
CACCCAGCCTAGTGCCCCAACACCACACCCAGGACTGAGGATGTGGCCACCTCTTTTACAACACTTTTATGTTAACCGTTGTGGGCGTCACCAGGACCAATACAGCCCCTGTATCGCTTGACACACACACCCGCCCACACACACACACAGGTCATGGGAAGTGTGTTTGGGCGGGTTTTTTCTCCTTCTTCCAATGAAAGAGATTGGTGGAGGAAATGTATTGATAGCAGGGAAATTGAAGAACTAGACAGAGAGAGAGGTGGTAGTGGCAGGCCTTGTTGTTGACTCGGTAAGTTACAGTGGAGTGGTTAGTTTTGGCTCCAGACAACTTACCTTTTTCCATTCTTTAGTAACTTTTCACCCATAGTTATATTCCACCAACCTTACTGGCGTAGGGAGAGTGTTTGTTGTGTGGAGATGAAGACCGAAGGTTGATGGTGGTGATGTACTCCTTCAGGTGCCAACGCGTTTAAAGAATCATCTATAGAGGAAGTCTTTGTCGGAGGCTTTTCTCGATTTTCTCTTCTGTTTTTTGTCGGATTATTTAGGCCAAAGTGAGTAGCTGCTAATAGGCGAGTCTCAGTCCAGGTCTTGGGTAATTCCAGCTGTGGTGGTACTGTAGAGGTACTGCCGGGTGGTGCTGTGGCGGTACTGCCGTGTGGTGCTGTAGAGGTACTGCCGGGTGGTGCTGTAGAGGTACTGCCGAGTGGTGCTGTAGAGGTACTGCCGTGTGGTGTTGTAGAGGTACTGCCGGGTGGTGCTGTAGAGGTACTGCCGGGTGGTGCTGTAGAGGTACTACCGGGTGGTGCTGTGGCAATGCTGCCGAGTGATGCTGTGGCGGTACTGCCGGGTGGAGCTGTGGTGCTGCGGGTGGTACTGGTGTAAAATGCTGTGGTGCTGTGGAAGGAGAAACACTGCCGTGTGGTGTTGTGAAAACTACTGCCGTGTGGTGTTGTGAAGAATACTGGGTGGTCTGAAAGTACTGCCGGGTGGTGCTGTGAGGTACTGCCGGGTGTCGGTGCTGCTAAAGGGCACCGGGTGGTTGTCGGCACTGCCGGGTGGCGTTGCTGCGGTACAACCGTTGCTGCTATAGAGGTACTGCGGGTGGTGCTGTGGGGTACTACCGGGTGGTGCTGTGGCAGTACCGGGTGGTGCTGTGGCGGTTTTGCAGGTGGTGCCTGTGGCGGTACTGCCGGGTGGTTATGTAGAGGTGCACTGCCGGGTGGTGCTAATGGCGGTACTGCCGGTTGATGCTGTGGCGGTGCTGCCTGTTGTTCTCAAGTGCTGCCGGGTGGTGCTGTGGGGAATTACTGCCGGGTGGGGTGCTGTATGGGTACTGCCGAATTGGTGCTGTGGCGGTACTGCCGAATTGGTGCTGTGAAGATACTGCTGGGTGATGCTGTGGCGGTACCGGGTGGTGCTGTGGCGGTACTGCGGGTGGTGCTGTAGAGGTACCTTCGGGTGGTGCTGTGGTACTGCCGGGTGGTGCTGTAAGAGAGTACTGCGGTGGTGCTGTAGAGGTACTGGGTGGTGCTGTGGGGTACTGCCAGACGGTGCTGTGGCAGTACTGCCGGAGTGATGCTGGCAGCAGTGCACAGGTGGAGCTGGTACTGCGGGTGTGCTAATGAAGGTGCTGCCAGTGGTTTGCTGTAGAGGTACTGCCGTGTGGTGCTGTAAGAATTGCACAGTGGTGCTGTGGGGAATTTTTCGAGGTGGTGCTGTAGAGGTGCACCGTGTGGTGTTGTGGGGAGTGCACCGGGTGGGGTACTGTAGAGGTACTGCCGGGTGGTGCTGTAGAGTACTACGGGTGGTGCTGTGGCGGTACTGCCAGGTGATGCTGTGGCGGGTACTGCCGGGTGAACTGTGGCAGTACCGGGTGGTCTGTGGGGGTACTGCGGGTAAAGGTACTGCCGTGTGGTGCTGTAGAAATTACTGCCGTGTGGTGTTGTGAAGTGCTGCCAGCGTGGTGTTGTGAAGTGCCTGCCAGGTGGTGCTGTAGAGGTACTACCGGGTGGTGCTGTAAGTACTGCCGGGTGGTGCTGTAAAAAGTACTGCCGGGTGGTGCTGAGCACTGCCGGGTGGTGCCTGTGGGGTACAGCCGGGACTGCTGCTATAGAGGTACTGCCAGGTGGTGCTGTAGAGGTACTACCGGGTGGTGCTGTGCTTTATTTACCGGGTGGTGCTGTGGCGGTACTGCCGGGTAAGATGCTGGCGGTACTGCCGGGTGGTGCTGTAGAGGTACTGCCGGGTGGTGCTGTGGCGTGGTACTGCCGGGCGATGCTGTGGCGGTACTGCCTGGTGGTGCTATGAAGGTACGGGTGGTGCTGTGGGGTACTGCCGGGTGGTGCTGTATAGGTGCTGCCGGGTGGTGCTGTGGCGGTACTGCCGGGTGGTGCTGTGAGGTGCTGCCGGGTGATGCTGTGGTGCTGCCGGGTGGTTGCTGTGGCGGTACTGCCGGGTGGTGCTGTGGGGGTGCTGCCGGGTGGTGCTGTGGGTACTGCCGGGTGGTGCTGTGGGGTGCTGCCGGGTGGTGCTGTGGGGTACTGCCGGGTGGTGCTGTGAAGTACTGCCGGAGTGGTGCTGTTGGCGGTACTGCCGGGTGATGCTGTGGCGGTACTGCCGGGTGGAGCTATTGGCGGCGGTACTGCCGGGTAGTGCTGTGGAGGTACTACCGGGTGGTGCTGGGGTACGGCCGGGTGGTGCGTGGGGTACTGCCGGGTGGTGCTGTGGCGGTATTGCCGGGTGGTGCTGTGGCGGTACTGCCGGGTAGTGCTGAAATGCTACGGTGGTGCTGTGGAGGTACTACCGGGTGGTGCTGTAGAGGTACTGCCGGGTGGTGCTGTGGAAGTGCAGCGGTGGTGCTGTACGGGTACTACAGATGGTGCTGTGGCGGTATTGCTGGGTGGTGCTGTGGCGGTACTAGTTGGTGCTGTAGAGGTGCCTGCCGGGTGGTGCTGTGGGGTACTGCCGGGTGGTGCTGTGGCAGGCGTGCTGGGTGGTGCTGTGGCGGTACTACCGGGTGGTGCTGTAGAGGTACTGCCGGGTGGTGCTGTAGAGGTACTGCCGGATGGTGCTGTGGCGGTGCTGCCGGGTGGTGCTGTGGCGGTAACTGGGTGGTTATGGCGGTACTACCGGGTGGTGCTGTGAGGTACTGCCGGGTGGTTGCTGTAGAGGTACGCCGGGTGGTGCTGTGGCGGTACTGCCGGGTGGTGTAGAGGTACTGCCGGGTGGTGCTGTGGCGGTATTGCTGGGTGGTGCTGGCGGTACTATGGTGGTGCTGTAGAGGTACTGCCGGGTGGTGCTGTGGGGGTACTGCCGGGTGGTGTGTGGCGGTATTGCGCTGGGTGGGCGCTGTGGCGGTGCTGCCGGGTGGTGCTGTGGGGAGTACTGCCGGGTGGTGCTGTGATGACGGTATTGCTGGGTGGTGCTGTGGGTGGTACTACCGGGTGGTGCTGTAAATTACTGCGGGTGGGTGCTGTGGCGGTATTGCTGGGTGCGGCGGTATTACTACCGGGTGCGGGGTACTGCCGGGTGGTGCTGTGGCGTTACTACCGGTGTGGTGCTGTGTTGATTTTACCGGGTGGTGCAAGTAGAGGTCTGCCGGGTGGTGCTGTGGCGGTATTGCTGGGTGGTGCTGTGGAGAATTTTGGGTGGTGCTGTGGGGTGCTGCCGGGTGGTGCTGTGAAGGTGCTGCCGGGTGGTGCTGTGGCGGTACTACCAGCGGGTGGTGCTGTAGAGGTACTGCCAGGGGTGCTGTGGCGTTACTGCGGGTGGTGCTGTGGCGGTATTGCTGGGTGGTGCTGTGGCGGTACTACCCCGAATTTAGTGCTGTGGGGGTACTGCCGGGTGGTGCTGTGGCGGTGACGCTGGGTGGTGCTGTGGCGGTACTGCCGGGTGGTGCTGTGGGGTGCTGCCGGGGTGGTGCTGTGGCGTTACACCGGGTGGTGCTGTTGGTGGCCCCGCCGTTGGTGCTGTGGCGGTACTGCCGGGTGGTGCTGTGGCGGTGTGCTGGGTGGTGCTGTGGCGGTACTGCCGGGTGGTGCTGTGGGGAATACTACCGGGTGGTGCTGCAGAGGTGCTGCCGGGTGGTGCTGCTGGGGTACTGCCGGGTGGTGCTGTGGCGGTACTGCCGGGTGGTGCTGTGGTGCTACCGGGTGGTGCTGCAGGTACTGCGGGTGGTGCTGTGGCGGTACTGCCGGGTGGTGCTGTGGGTACTGCCGGGTGGTGCTGTGGGGAGTGCTGCCAGATGATTAACATGGCAGGTACTGCTAGGTGGTGCTGTAGAGGTACTACCGGGTGGTGCTGTGGGGCTGCCAGGGTGGTGCTGTGGCAGTACTGCCGGGTGTTGCTATATGGCTGTAGACGTAATGCCGGGTGGTGCTGTAGATGTACTGCCGGGTGGTGCTGTAGAGGCACTGCCGGGTGGTGCTGTGAAGGTACTACCGGGTGGTGCTGTAGAGGTACTGCCGGGTGGTGCTGTTGAGGCACTGCCGGGTGGTGCTGTAGATTTGATTTTTGATTTTGCCGCTTGCAGCGGCTACTTTATTGTGCACCCCACACTCATCCTCTGAGCGGTAGCGCAAAAGGATTACAGAGTAGGGTTTACAACGGGTCATAATAATTAACCCCCGTTGTCAGGATATTATGGCACTGAATGTTACACAGTATTTCATTTACATTATTTGTTTAGTTCTATACATAAAGGGTAACTTATTCACAAATGCGTGAGTACAGGCGTGTGAGGCAGTATGTCTGGCCTCACACTTTGTTATTCACATTTACGTGAGAGGTATTCAAGCACATTGCGTATTTGGTTCTGTACATGAGAATTGATATAGTTACTCAGTGCAAAAAAGTGGATACAATCTTAATATGTCGGCTATCTTGCCATTAGAGATGAAGTGTTGTGCCATTTCACACACAGTGTGCTTGGACCTGTCCCTAAAAGGTTCTATCTTCACACAGTCGAGGACGTAGTGTTCAAGTGTGTGGCCATATGTATGGCCACACACTTTACATTTAGTTTTGTTTACATCTGTTTGAGGAACATACTGCCAAAGGTACTTATATCCTAACCTTAATCTAGCGGTTACAACATCTTGTAATCTAGTGATCTTGTTACTTGCTCCATATACATGTTTCACTTGATACATCTCATCATGGTAACCTATGGATCGACTAGTGCCTGTTTGCACTTGTCTACTTGCGTCAAGCTCATCAATAAGTTCTTTCCTAATTACAGTTTTAAGGGTTCTTTTTGACAGACCCAAATTGTATTCAATGGTGTCTTTGTTAGACGCGAGTTTGGCGAGGGCATCAACTCTGTCATGTTTTATGAGGCCTATGTGAGAGGGGATCCACAACAGTTTGACCCTGACACCCGGGTCAACAAGGCACGCATATTTGTGTCTGGCTTCAGAGACAAGAGCGTGACAACCTGAGTCGAGGGTGTCAAGGGCAATTAGTGAGGATAGAGAGTCAGTGATGATGAGACTGTCAGTAACAGTGGTTTCAATGAATTTAATAGCTGTGAGTATGGCAACTAATTCAGTTTGTAGAGTGGATGCCCAGTTGTTAATTCTAACTCCTTTCTCAATTATATTACCGTCAGGTTGAGTCACAACAATAGCACTTCCAGCCCTCCCACAGGCGGTGTTTAGAGATCCATCAGTGTAGATGGTCTTTGTGATATTATCATCAGTCTGTAGAGTGTGTATGTGTTCAAGAGCTCTCAATTTGGCAGTGTGTTGGAGATAAATGCTTTGTATAATTAATTTTTTAGGCGGATACGTCGGTATTGTGATATCGAAGGGAACTGTCCGCCAGGGTGGCAGGAAGCGCTGTTGTGTCTCAACTTTGTACAGGTGGTCTAGTCCAAACATCTTCATATGTGTAGCTGTAGTTTGGATCCATTTAGACTCAGTCGTCCCATGGTTCATACATTCTAGCAATTTTAAGGAAACAATGTTATCAGGATCACCACGCAGAAGCCTCAGGGCTATCATGAGGTTGACTTCAATTATTCTATCTTTAACACTGGGTATACCTAGTTCTTTCCTCATATTAAGTTCTTTAGTGCTCATGGGACATCCTAGGATAATTCTGAGGGCTTTATTTTGCATTTTCTCGAGCTTGTCAACGCCTTTCCCGTCACGAATGACCAGGGCTGGTGCGTGGTAATCTATCAGAGATCTTATATAGCCTAGGTACATTGTTTTAACAATTCTAATATTAGCACCATAGTGCGGGCTGTACCCCGCTACACTTCTAAGAGGTCTCAGTCTGTTAGTACATTGGCGGGTTAGCTGTTGTATGGCAGGTAGGGTACAAGGGACGGAAACACCAAGATATTTAAAAGAAGAAACATAGTCAATAGTGTTGTTACCTATCTTGAACTTGGCGGGGCCGCGTTTGCGATTACCAGCTTGTTTATTGAACACCTTAGTTTTGTCAGTGGAGATAATAAGACCGAGGTGTTCACAGGCTGCGTATACATGGTTCAGGGTGGTTTGCATTTCACGATGAGTTTTAGTATGTATAAGAATATCATCAGCATAGCTGATTGAGATATTGCTGGGGTTGTCTGGTATTAAATTTAATAATGCATTCATAAGAACATTGAACAAAGTGGGGCTAAGTACTCCACCTTGAGGGGTACCAAGTTGCATATCTTTAACTTCACTTTTGTAACCCTGAAACAGTGCAGCAGCCCTTCTGTTGGTTAGGTAACCACTTATCCAGTGTAACAGCCTGCCTCCTTTATCCATTTTGGCTAGTTCGTACAATATCAGTTGCCTATTGGTAATATCAAATGCAGCTTTTAGGTCAAGAAATGTGGTGTATCGGTGCCTTTCATCACCATGCACAGTTAGGAATGTGGTGATGCAATTATGCACACCTTTACCATGGGTGAAGCCATTTATGTTAGGAGACATGTGTTCTCTGATTCTATATAAGAGTCTGCCAAGAACCATCCTCTCAAAGGTTTTACACAGGCAACTGGTTAGTGATATGGGACGAAAGGCATCAGGCTGTCCTGGTTTCGGTATTGGTACAACAATACTGCTGGTCCATGATGTGGGTAGTTGGCCCTCGGCATGACTCATATTGTACAATACCAACAATGGATTGCCTGGCACGCGCCTTAGTAGTCTAACGATGTTGTAGGTGACTCCGTCCTCTCCAGGGGAAGTAGACCTACCCCTGGCGAGGGCGGCGTCAAGCTCTCACTCAGTATATGGAACATCACACTCATCATGCTGTTTGCCCAGCATAAAGCTAATAAGATTACTTCTCTCTACAGACTTCGCATCAAGGAGTCCCCGAGTCCTAGCTGGTAACATGTCATAGCTCGACACATGAGCCCACTTTGTTATTAGCTCATTCGACTTTTGCAGAGGGTTTGGATGGGAGACGTGTCTACTGTTTTTACCTCTGATTATGTTTTTGTCTTTCCAGGCTTTGCTGAGGGATGTGTGTTGGTTCAGGCTGTTGACATATGTCTCCTATGCATTTTGTCTGAGTTCGTTTACACGTTCCCTGACAGCAGCAAGGGAAGCTTGATACAATTGTAACATTTGAGGTGTTCTAATTTGTCTGTAACCCTTACCCATCCTCCTGACCCTAGCCCTGAGTTTTTTCAGCTCAGGGTCATTATAGCACTGCTGTTGCCTGTTCCCATTATGCTGACCACGTTTTCTCCTTTTTTTGGTGGAGTCATTGTTGGTGAAGTATGCATAAGTCCTATCTATCAGATCGTCATGGAAACTTTGGTAGTTGTCAGGCTTCTAGCCCTTGTACCAGTCATGGATGAAGTTTATGAACTGGCTTTCATGTTCTTGCTTGACTGTGATTCTACGTCTGTTGAGTTTACCACCAGTGGGGGTGTCATTGGCTACATGTATACTAGCTTGGATTGGGCTGTGGTCAGACATAAGATCAGTGACAACATCAGAGCTATGAGTTGTGTATGATAGATTAAAGCCAATACATTTGTCTAGACCCCCGCCATAGATGTGTGTTGGTTCATTATTACCTATAATTTGAACATCTTCATATGCGCTGAGAAGTGAGATAAGTCTCCTACCATTGGTGTTAGTGGTGGAGTCACCTAATTTCTTGTGTCTAGTATTCAGGTCATCCATCAGGACAGTGGGCTCAGTGTGTAAAAAGTCTGGGAGATCTGTGAACTGAAGCTGATCTGAGGGAGCATAGGCGTTTAGCACGTTGAGTGTGGAGTTGCCCAGGTGGAGAGTGATCCCATGGTACTGAAGGTTGGTAGTCTTTTTGGATACAAGAGGTACATGCGGGAGTGACTTCTTAACATACATCAAACATGTGTGAGTAGAACTAGGATCATAATACATATAATTGGGCAGACTGGGTGGGGGCTTACCATTAGGTGTGAGACACTCCTGCAGACACACAATATCGATGTCCTCAGTCACAACTTTGTGGTGTAGGTCAGGGTATCGTTTTCTAAGCGATGAGATGTTCCAACTCATCACCTTCACCGCTCTGTATCTTTGCCTGGTATTAACACTGGCCATTATGAAATGTATTTGGAAAGAAGCAAAAGGCACTGTATGATACTGTTCTTTTCTGCGCTGCCTGTCCCTTCGGCAGGCAGTAGGCCAGTTTACCTTTTTGAAACATTTCTGGAGCACGTACGGCTCAACAATTGTTGTATTTCAGTGGCAGACAACAACACACTTTGGTTACACTCGACATCACCACCATTTTCTGTTTGTGTTTGTTCATCTTCACTGACCATGTCCACAGAGGCATCAGTAGAACTGTTACCAGTATCACTATTTTCCTCTGCGTGGACACTAGTTCCTGGTGGGTCTTGAGTTTACACATCTGGTACTGACATCTGAATGTCTTCAGTTTGACTGTAATTTTTCCGTAGGTGCTGCACTGTGTTGGTGGTGTTTTTTTCCTTTAGTGTATCACAGAGGCTCTTTAACATTTCAGTTTGAGCTGCAAACTGAGCTTTGAGTTCTTTAATTTCATTTTTCAAATCATTGATCTCTTCACGTTGTGTGTGTTCATGGGGTGTGTTGGCAGCTACCTGTTGTGTCGGTACGTCTGTGTTGCCCCATACTGATCTTTTGATGACTGCTGGTGATGATCCTGGAGCTTTGGTGGGGAGGGCGGGCTAGGGGTTGGCCGTAGGGAGTACCCTAGCAGCATTAGTGTTTCTTGAGACCTGCCTGGGTGGCGGGTCTGGGCGCTGAAGGGGTATAGGACCTCTAGAGCAGTTAAGGTGCCATACAGGAACTCCAACTGTTTTGCAGTTAATACACTTCTGTCGGATGACACCCCCTTGAGCAACTGTATCTCTGCAAACCTGTGTTGCATGTTGCCTTGAGCAGAGACCACACCACGGCTTAGTTGAGGGGCATAACCGGGCCACATGGCCCCAGTGCTGACAGTTGTAACACCTCCGGTTTGGGGGCTGATAGAGAGTTACCTTCAGAGTCCGATAGGCACCACGGACTCGAATGGTCTTGGGTGGGTCTTCCGAGCCAACCCAGTCTGCAATCTTGCCCCTGAGTCGCTTCGTCCTTCTGATGTAGGGATGAGCTTCTAGTAGTGTAGGGGTCTGGTACTGGTCGAGCCCTATGATTAAGATGGTTTTCTTGCTCAATGGTTGGGATGATTGTTCCATGGTTATTCCCCTTATGCTATTGGTGAGGAGATCCTGTATGACTGCTGGGTCGTTCCTAATCAGAACATGATCTTGTGTACCGACTCTGAACTGAAACTCAGCCTTTGGGTGTTTGTCTTCCGCATCGTTCAGCCAGAGATACTTGTCTTCAGGTGATGTACCTTCAGGGAAGTATAATCTTACTCTCATGGGGGGTTGTGGTTGTAGTTGATTGTCTCTAAGTCTTTCTGCCTTTTCGGCCTTCCGCTTGTTCCTGGACTGAACTAGTTGAAAGCCATCCTCTCCGTTGGTGTCAAGGTCAACACCACAGTCGCCTGGCTCACTCAGCGCATCAGGAGAGTTAAATCGAGTAGCTGGGTCTCCAGTCAACTCAGACATGGTGGAGTTACAGGACTCGACTTATATGCCTACGTCAGAGGGCCGAGGACTGCTTGGCACTCCTAGGAAGTCAGCGGTGGTTGGGAGGCGTAACCCTCTTAGAGGACAAAGGAGACTGGCATCTACTGTACAGCGTATTAGCGGTGTGAGGGGAGGCCATGAGCGGGCCTCCCGCGGAGGGAGTGTGGTGTCGGGGGGACTAAGGTAACAGGAGTTTTCTCAGTTTATAAACACTTTTATTACACTACACTTGTTCTTAATAGCATGTCTGTTTTTCTGGTTAGATACAGTATCAAAGTCAATTTTAGTTTCAAAAGAACTAACCAGCTTGGCACACTATGAGGACGGGGGTTTGTGTAAACAAACCCTCACCACATGGCCGAGCGTGACCACAAGGGTATAGGCCTTGCCTCGCGGGCACCTACACCTACACACGACACAGTGCTCAACACACGGTAGTTCACTTGTTATACAGGCAACATATTTGCAGTTGTTGACCTATCCCCACCCTACTGGGTGGTGTTGTGTTATTTCGAAGTCAAGTGTGAAGCCGACCCACTGTTGTTCTCAGGGTGGACGGATTAGCACCTCCTTGTCAGGAGATGGCGGTCAGTTCCCAGCGGTGCTTATCTCACTGGCGGGTTACGGCTCTCACTGGTACTGTCTAGTACTGAATTCACTGGCTTAAACACTGTTCATAACTGTTCA
>NW_024746860.1:0-58590 GCF_018991925.1 Homarus americanus
CCTAATACGGGCATTGCTGTTAGGGTTCACAATCACCACCGTGGGAGGTGTGTACCAGGGAGCGTTAGGTTCACAATCACCACCGTGGGAAGTGTGCACCAGGAGCTTTAGATTCACCATCACCTCACCGTGGGAGTGGTACCAGGAGCTATGTTCACCATCAACACCTTGGGAGGTGTGTACCAGAGGGCTAGGTTCACCATCACCACCGTGGAGTGTGTCTAACAGAGACGTTAGGTTCACTAATCAGAGTGTGTACCAGGAAGCATTATGTTCACCACAACACCATGGGAGGTGTGTAACAGGAGCATTAGGTCACCATCACCCACTGCCTGAGGCACCACCAGCGACCATATGCTCACCATCAACACCACGGGAGTGTAATAGGGAGCATTAGGTTCACCACCGAAGTGTGTGCACCAGGAGCATTAGGTTCACCATCACCACCGTGGAGTGTGGGGTACCAGGAGAGTAGGGTTCACCATCACCACCGTGGAATGTGTGGCAATAGGGAGCATAAGGTTCACCATCCCACCGTGGGAGGTGTGTACTAGGAGCATTAGGTTCACCTACCACGGGAGTGTGTGTACCCAGGAGCGTTAGGTTCACCATCACCACCTTGGGAGGCACCAGGGAGGGTTAGGTCTCACCATCACCACCGTGGAGTGCGGTGTACAATTGTAACTGTTAGGTTCACCACCGTGGAGGTGTACCACGGATACTAGTAACACCATCACACCATCGTAGAGTGTGTACCATGAAACTATGTTCAAACCATCACCGTGGAGTGTGTGTACCGCGGATCGTTAGGTACACCCACACCGTGGGAGTGTGTGTACAAGGGAGCTTAGGTTCACCATCACCACCGTGGGAGGTAAAACCAGGAGCGTTAGGATCACCACCGTGAGTGTGTGTACCAGGGAGAGTTAGGTCACCATCACCACCGTGGAACGTAAACAAGGGAGCGTTAGGTTCACCACCACTTTTCACTGTGGAGGCACCAGGGAATAGTTCACCATCACCACCGTGGGAGTGAGCTGCACCAGGAGCGTTAGTTACCATCACCAATCGCTGGGAGTCTGTGCACCAGGGAGCTAGGTTCACCCATCACCACTGGGAGTGAGTGTGTACCAGGGAACAGGCTCACACATGTGGGTGGGAGCGTAGGCACCAGGGAGGTGTTAGGGTTCACAAAGTGAGTGTCTGTACCAGGGAGCAAGGGATCACCATCACCACCATGGGAGTGTGTACCAGGAGCATTAGGGTTCACCATCACCACCGGGAGAGGTGCTTACAGAGCAAAGGTTCACCATCACCACTGTGGAGTGTACCAGGGAGCGTTAGGTTCACCAACACCAACTTGCAGAGTGTACCAGGAGATTTAGGCTCACCCAAAAAACCAACACCATCACCACACTTGGAGTGTGTAACCAGGGAGAGTTAGTTCACACGCCGTGTCAGTAAAAACAGGACATCAGGTTCACCATCACCCACGTGGAGGTGTGTGTACCAGGAGACGTTAGGCCTCACCATCACCACCGGGGGAGGTACCAAGGGAGGCAGGTTCACCATCACCACCTTGGGACCAGCACTCAGGGAGGCTAGGTTCACCATCACCACCGTGGAAGTATGTACCAGGGAGCATTAAGTTCACCACCACTCACCGTGAGTGTGTGTACAAGGAGCGTTAGGTTCACCACACTCACCGCTGGGAGTGTGTGTACCAGAGAGCGTTAGTTCACCATCACCACCGTGGAGTGTGTGTACCAGTGAGCGAAAGGTTCACCACGTAGGATGTTTTACCAGGGAGTTAGTTCAAACTACCGATGCAGGTACCAGGGGAGCGTTAGATTCACCATCACCAATCTGAGTGGCGTGTACCAGGGAACGTTGTTTCACCATCACCACCGGGGAGGCAACAGGACCAAGAATAACCCCACCACTGTGGGAGGTGTACCAGGGAGCATTAGGCTCACCATCACCACTGTGGGAGGTGTGTACCAGGAGAGTTACTGCTACCATCACCACCGAGTGTGTGTACCAGGGAGCTTTAGGTTCACCATCACCACCACTGTGAGGTGGTACAAGTGAGCGCTAGGTTCACCATCACCACCGTGGAGTGTGTACCAGGGAGCGTTAGTTTCACCATCACCAAACTTGGGAGGTGTGTACCAGGAGTATTAGGTTCACCATCACCACCGTGGGAGGTGTGCAACAGGACCGTTATGTTCACCACCAGGGAGTGTGTGTGTAACGCGAGCATTAGGTTCACCAACCGTGAGTGTGTGTAACCAGAAGTTAACATGTTCACCATCACCACGCGGGAGTGTACCAGGAGCATAGGTCACCACACCATCAAGGGAGTGTACCAGGGAGCATTAGGTTCACCACGTGGTGAGTGTGAAACCAGGAGCATTAAGCCTCACCATCAACACCATGGGGAGGTGTGTAATAGGGAGTGCTCAACTCACCACCGCATGAAAGTGTGTGTGTACCAGGTAGCATTAGGATCACTCACCACCACATGGCAGTGCGTGTGTACAAGGGAGCATTTGTTCACCATCACCACCGCCTGTGAGAGTGTTTGTACCAGGGAGCGCTAGGTTCACCCATCACCAACGTAAAATGTGTGTACCAGTGGAGAGCAGTCACCAACACCAACGGAGGTGTGTACCAGGAGCCGCAGGGCACTCACAGGAGAGGTGTGTACCAGGAGCGGTTCACCATCACCACACTGAAAGCAGGTGTTTACCAGGGAGATGTTAGTTTCACCACACCGGTGTCTGTGAACAGGAGCGTTAGGTTCACCATCACCACAGTGGGAGTGTGTGCACAAGGGACGTTAGTTTCCCACTCATCACCACCGTGGGAGTGTGTGTACCTGGGAGCGTTAGGTTCACCATCACCACCTTTGGAGTGTGTACCAGGAGCATTGGCTCACCATCACCACCCTGGGAGGTGTGTACCAGGAGCATTAGGTTCACCATCACCACCTGATGGAGTGTGTGTACAAGGAGCCGCTAGGTTCACCATCACCACCGTGGGGAGTGTGTGTACCCATGCTGCTAGGTTCAATTCACCACCAACCGTAAGTGTGTACCAGTGAGTTTTAGGTTCACGTGGGAGTGTACCAGGAGCGAGGTTCACCGGAAGGGGAGCGTGTACCAGGGAGCTGCTAAGTTCACCATCACCACCGTGAAGTGTGTGTATACAAGGAAGTGTTAGGGTTCACCCATCACACCGGGGAGGTACCAGGAGCGTTAGATTCACCCCACCACTGTGGGAGGCAAAAGTACCAGGAGCCTTAGGGTTCACCCATCACCAGCCGTGGGAGTGTGCACCAGGGAGAGTTAGGCCTTACCACCACCATGGGATGTGTACCAGGGAACGTTAGGCTCACCATCACCACCGTGGGAGGTGTAGTACTAGGAGTGTTAGGGTCACCCATCACCACCGTGGAAGTGTGGGTACCAGGGAGCGTTAGGGTATCACCACCGTGGGAGTGTGTGTACCAGGGACGTTAGGTTCACCATCACCACCGTGGGAGTGTGCCAGGGAGGGTTAGATTCACCACCACCACGGAGTGTGTGTGGGGCTCAGGGAGTGTTAGGTTCACCATCACCACCGTGGGAGTGTACCCAGAAGCATTAGTTCACCAATCGCGGGAGTGTATGTGTACCAGGGAACGTCTAGTTCACCATCACCATCGTGGGAGGTGTGTACCGGAAGCGTTAGGTTCAATTATACCACATACGCTAGGTTCACCATCACCACCGTGGGAGTGTGTGTAAAGGGGAGCGTTAGGTTCACCATCACCACAGTGGAGGTGTGTACCAGTAAGTGGTTCACCGCTCCACCATGGAGTGTGTGAACATGGAGCTGGTTCCACCCACCTGGGAGGTGTGTACCAGGGTGTTATGTTCACCTATCACCACTGTGGAGTGTGTGTACCAGGAACGTTAGGTACAACATCACCACCTTGGGAGTGTGTGTACCAGGGAGCTGCTAGGTTTACCATCACCACCGTGGGAGGTACCAGGGAGTCATAGGGTTCACTGTCACTCACTCCATGGGAGTGCTGTACCAGGGAGCTTAGGGTTCACCATCACCAATCTGGAGGGAGTACCAGGGAGTGTTAGTTCACTATCACCACCGTGGGAGTGTGTGTGTACCAGGGAGCATTAGGTTCACCGCCGTGTGAGTGTGTGTACCAGGGAGCCGTTAGGTTCACCTGCTGTGTGAGTGTGTACCAGGGAGCCGTTAGTTCACCATCAGCACCGTGTGTACCAGGGAGCCGTTAGTTCACCATCACTACCGTGGAGTGTGCACCACCGGAGCGTTAGGTACACCCACGTGGGTGTCTGTGCCAGGGAGCATTAGGTTCACCATCACCGCCGTGGGAGTGTGTGAACCAGGGAGCTTAGGCTCACCACCACCGTGGGAGTGTGTGACCAGGAAGTGCTAAGTCTCAATCACCACCGTGGGAGGTACCAGGAGCGTTAGGCACACCACCAATCCTGGGGAGGTTGGCACCAGGAGCGCATTAGGGTCACCATCACCACCGTGAGTGTGTGTACCAGGGAGCGTTAGGTTCACTGTCACCACCATGGGAGTGCGGTACCAGGGAGCGTTAGGTTCACCATCACCACCGTGGAGTGTGTGTACCAGGGAGTGTTAGGTTCACCCATCACCACCGTGGGAGTGTAAAACAGGAGCATTAGGTTCACTGCAGGAGTGTGTGTACCAGGAGCGTTATGGTTCACCGTCAGTGTGTGTGTACCAGGGAGCGTTAAGTTCGCCACTCATCAGCAACTGGAGATGTGTACCAGGGAGCCGCTTAGTTCACCATCACTACTCAGAGGAGTGTGTGTACCAAGGAGCGAGGTAACCATCGTGGGTGTCTGTGCGCCAGGAGCATTAGGTTCACCATCACCACCGTGGGAGTGTGTGTACCAGGGAGCGTTAGGTTCACCGTCACCACCGTGGGAGTGTGTGTACCAGGGAGCGTTAGGTTCACCATCACCGTGGGAGTGTGTGTACCAGGAGCCTTAGGTTCACCATCACCACTGTGGGAGGTGTGTACTAAGGAGCACTAGGTACACCATCACCCGGGGAGGTGTGTACCAGGGAGTGTTAGGGTTCACCACCACCGTGGCAGTGTGTGTGTACCAGGGAGCGTTAGGTTCACCATCACCTGCGGGGAGTGCACTCAGGAGCATTAGGTTCACCATCACCCATCCGGGGAGGTGTGTTCAATGGAGTGTTAGGTTCACCGTCACCACCGTGGGAGTGTGTGTACCAGGGAGCGTTAGGTTCACCATCACCACCTTGGGAGTGTGTACCAGAGATTTAGGGCTCATCACCATCGTGGGAGTGTGTGCCTAAGGAGCATTATGTTCACTGCAGGAGGTACCAGGGAGCGTTAGGTTCACCGGCCGTGTGAGTGTGTGTACCAGGGAGCCGTTAGGGTTCATCATCGCCAACGTGGGAGTGTGTGTACAAGGGAGCGTTAGTTCACCATCACACTGTGGGAGTGTGTGTGTACAAGGGAGTGTTAGGTTCACCATCACCACCGGGGGAGTGTGTGTACCACGGAGTGTTAGGTTCACCATCGTTGTCTGTGTGCCAGAGCATTAGGTTCACCATCACCACCGTGGGATTGTGGTAACCTCGGGAGTGTTAGGGTTCACCGTCACCACCATGGGAGTGTGTGTACTGAGGACGCTAGGTTCACCATCACCACCGTGGAAGTGTGTGTACCAGGGAGCCTTAGGTTCACTGTCAACCGCCGGCAGTGTGTGTAATACAGAACGTTAGGTACACCATCGTGGAGTGTGCGTACCAGGGAGTGTTAGGTTAACCATCACCACTGTGGGAGTGTGTGTACCAGGGAGCGTTAGGTTCACCATCATCATCACCGGGGAGGTGTGTACCAGGGAGCGTTAGGTTCACCATCACCTCACCTTGGTAGTGTGTGTAACCAGGAGGGTTAGGGTTCACCACCACCGTAGGGAGGTGTGTACCAGGGAGCTTAGGTTCACCACCGTGGGAGAGGTTTGTACCAGGAGCATTAGGGTTCCACCACCTGTGGGAGGTGTGTACCAGGGAGCATTATGTTCACCTCAACACCATGGGAGTGTGTGTAAGAGGGAGCATTAGGGTTCACCATCACCACTGTGAGGTGGTGCATCCAGGGAGCGTTAGGGTTCACAATCACCACCAGGAGTGTGTGTACCAGGGAGCGTTAGGTTCACCATCACCAATCGGGTGGGTATGTAACGGATTAGAGTACCAACAATCACCATCGAGGGTGTACATGAAGCGCTGAGAACCCACCATCACCACCGTGGAGGTTGAACCAGGGAGCGTTAGGTTCACCATCCCACTGTGTGAGGTGTACCAGGGAGCGTTAGGTTCACGGTCACCACTGTGGGATGCCAGTGTGTGTACCACGGGCAAATTAGGAGCTAATACCCATCACCCCGTGGGAGTGTGTGTACCAGGGAGCATTAGGTTCACCATCACCACCGGGGGAGTGTGTTTAATAGAGTGTTAGGTTAACTGTCACCACCGTGGGTGTGTGTGTACCAGGGAGCGTTAGGGTTCACCCATCACCTCCTTGGGGATGTGTGTACCAGGAGACTGAGGGTCACCATCACCACCGTGGAGTGGTACCAGGGGGCGTTAAGTTCACCTGCCGTGGGAGGTGTACCAGGGAGCGTTAGGTTCACTGCAGTGGGAGGTGTACCAGGAGCGTTAGCCTCACCATCACCACTGTGGGAGTGTGTACCAGGAGTGTTAGGTTCACTCATCGTGGGTGTCTGTGTACCAGGAGCGTTAGGGTTCACCATCACCACCGAGGGATGTGTTTTAGGTTCACCGTCACCACCACAGGAGGTACCAGGGAGCTTGTTTCACCATCGCCAACGTGGGGTGTGTGTACCAGGGACCGTTAGGTCATCTTCACCACCGTGGGAGTTTGGTACCAGGGAGCGTTAGGTTCACCATCACCACCGTGGCAGTGTGTTACCAGGAGTCGTTGTTTCACCATCTGGGTGTCTGTGTACCAGGGAGCTTTAGGTTGACCATCACCGTGGGAGTGAGTACTAAAGAGCGTTGGTTCACCATCAACACCGTGGGAGTGTGTACCAGGGAGCGTTAGTTTCAGCATCACCAGCGTGGGAGTGTGTACCAGGAGCTAGGTTCACCGCCATGGGAGGTGTACCAAGGAGCTGTTAGGTTCACTCGCAGTGGGAGGTGTGTACTAGGGAGCGTTAGGTTCACCATCACCCCGTGGGAGGGTGTACCAGGGAGTGTTAGTTTCCACCAACACCATCGTGGGTGTCCTGTGTGCCAGGAGCTGTTAGGTTCACCATCACCACCGGGGAGTGTGTTCAATGGAGCGTTAGGTTCACCGTCACCACTGTGGGAGTGTGACTAATGGAGCGTTGTTCACCATCACCTCTTGGGAGTGTGTGTACCAGGGAGGTTAGTTCACCATCAGGGTGTCTGTGTACCAGGAGGTTAGGTTCACCATCACCACCGTGGAAGTGTGTGTACCAGGAGTGTTGGGTTCACCATCGTGGTGTCTGTGTGCCAGGGAGCGTTAGGTTCACCATCACCACCGTGGGAGTGTGTGTTCACGGAGCGTTAGGTTCACCGTCACCACTGTGGGAGTGTGTGTACCAGAGAGCGTTAGGCTCACCATCACCACCTTGGGAGTGTGTGTACCAGGGAGATTTAGGGTCACCATCACCATCGTGGGAGGTGGAACCAGGGAGCGTTAAGTTCAATCGCCGTGGAGAGGTACCAGGGAGCGTTGGGTTCACCAGTGGGAATGTGTGTACCAGGGAGTTAGGTTCACCATCACCACTGTGGGAATGTGTACCAGGGAGGCTAGGTTCACCATCGTGGGTGTATGTGTACCAGGGAGTGTTAGGTTCACCATCACAGAGGGGAGTGTGTGCACGAGGGAGCGTTAGGTTCACCGTCATCACCATAGGAGTGTGTGTGTACCAGGGAGCGTTAGTTTCACCCATCACCACTGTTGAGGTGTGTGTACCAGGGACCGTTATTGTCATCTTCACCACTGTGGGAGTGTGTGTACCAGGAGCTTAGGGTTCACCATCACCACCGTGGGAGTGTGTGTACCAGGGAGCGTTAGCTTCATCATCGTGGGTGGCCTGTGCACCAGGGAGCTTTAGGTTGACCATCACCACCGTGGGAGTGAGTAATTAACGAGCGTTAGGTTCACCATCACCACCGTGGAGTGTACCAGGAACGTTAGTTTCACCATCACCAGCGTGGGAGTGTGTGTACCAGGGAGCGTTAGGATCATGATCACCATCGTGGGGAGGGTGTGTACCAGGAAGTGTTATGTTCATCATCACAACCGTGGGAGTGTGGTACCAGGGAGCGTTAGGTCCACCACCTGGGATGCTCTGGTACAGGAGCATTAGGTTCACCACCGTGGGAGTGTGTACCATGAGCGTTAGGTTCACCACCGTGGGAGTGTGTGTGTCCAGGAGCATAGGTTCACCACCTGGGTGTGTGTGTACCAGGGAGCATTATGTTCACCATCAACACCATGGGAGGTGTGTAAGAGGGAGCATTAGGTTCACCATCACCACCGTGGGGAGTGTGTGTACCAGGGAGTGTTAGGTTCACCATCAGGGTGTCTGTGTGCCAGGGAGCGTTAGGTTCACCATCACCACTGGAAGTGTGTGTACCACGGAGCGTAGGGCCATCACAACCGTGGGAAAGTTAGGGACCATTAGGGTTCCACTGTCACCACCGTGGGAAGTGTGTGTGTACCAGGGAGCCTTTAGGTTCACTGTCACCACTGTGGGAAGTGTGTACCACAGAACGTTAGGTACACCATCACCATCGTGGGGAGTGTGTGTACCAGGGAGTGTTAGGTTAACCATCACCACCGGGGAGTGTGTGTACTAGGAGCGTAAGGTTCACCATCACTGTGGAGTGTGTGTGTACTAGGGAGCGTTAGGTTCACCATCACCACCTTGGTAGTGTGTACCAGGGAGGTTAGGTTCACCATCACCACCGTGAGGAGGTGTGTGTACCAGGGAGCGTTAGGGTTCACCACCGTGGAGTGTGTGTACCAGGGAGCATTAGGTTCACCACCTGCGGGGAGGTGTGTACCAGGGAGCATTATGTTCACCTTCACACCATGGGAGTAGTGTGAGGGGAGCATTAGGGTTCACCATCACCACTGTGAGAGTGTGTGCACGAGGGAGCTTAGGGTTCACCATCACCACCGTGGGAGTGTGTGTACCAGGAGTTAGGTTCATCATCACCACCGTTTGAGTGTGTGTACATGGGAGCGTTAGGTTCACCATCACCACCATGGGAGGTGTGTGGCCAGGGGCGTTGGTTCACCATCACCACGTGGAGTGTGTGTGTACCAGGGAGCGTTAGGTTCACCATCACCACCTGGGGAGTGTACCAGGGAGGGTTAGGTTCACCATCACCACCAGGGGAGGTGTGTACCAGGGAGCGTTAGGTTCACCTACCACCGTGGGGAGTGTGTGTACCACGGAGCGTTAGGTACACCATCACCATCGAGGAGGGTGTGTGTTGGGCGAAGCGTTATGTTCACCATCACCACCGTGGGAGTGTGTAAACCAGGGAGCGTTAGGTTCACCAACGCGGGGAGTGTGTGTACCAGGGAGCTTTAGATTCACCACCGTGGGAGTGTACCAGGGAGCATTATGTTCACCATCAACACCATGGGAGTGTGTGTAAGAGGGATCATTAGGTTCACCACCACCGTGGGAGTGTGTACCAGGGAGCGGAGGTTCACCATCACCACCGTGAGTATGCACATGGAGCGTTAGGTTCACTCACCGTGGGAGAATGTGTGTACCAGGGAGCATTAGGTTCACCACCATGGGAGTGTGTGTGACCAGGAGCATTATGTCCACCCATCAACACCATGGGAGTGTGTGTAAGAGGGAGCATTAGGTTCACCATCACCACTGTGAGAGTGTGTGCACCAGGGAGCGTTAGGTTCACCACGGCAAGTATTAGGAGTGTTAGGTTCACCATCACCACTGCTTGAGGTGTGTGTACATGTGAGCGTTAGGTTTACCATCACCACTGTGGGAGTGTGTGTACCAGGGAGGCTAGGTTCACCATCACCACTGTGGAGTGTGTGTACCAGGGAGCGTTAGGGTTCACCATCACCACCTGGGAGGTAGCGCAGGGAGGGTTAGGTTCACCATCACCACCTGAGTGTGTAAGTGAGCAAGTTAGGTTCATCACCACTGTGGGAGGTGTGGTACCACGGAGCGTTAGGTACAACCATCACCATCGGAGGAGGGTGTCAAGGAAGCCGCTATGTTCACCATCACCACCGTGGGAGGTGGTACCAGGAGAGTAGGTTCACCACCGTGGGAGTGTGTACCAGGGAGCTTTTAGGTTCACCACCGTGGGAGTGTGTGTACCAGGGAGCGTGAGGTTCACCATCACCACTGTGGAATGTGTGTACCAGGGAGAGTTAGGGTCACCATCACCATCGTGGAGTGTGTACCAGGAGCTTAGGTTCACCTCAGTGGGAATGTGTGTACTAGGGAGAGTTAGGTTCACAATCACTGTGGGAATGTGTGTACCAGGGAGTGTTAGGTTCACCATCGTGGGTGTATGTGTACCAGGGAGCGTGAGGTTCACCATCACCAGTGGGAATGTGTGTACCAGGGGAGTTAGGGTCACCATCACCATCGTGGGAGTGTGTGTCCAGGGAGCGTTAGGTTCACCAGCAGTGAAATGTGTGTACCAGGGAGTTAGGGTCCACCACCCACTGGGAGTGTACCAGGGACATTAGGTTCACCGCCGGGGGAGTGTGTACCAATGAGCGTTAGGTTCACCGCAGTGGGAGTGTGTGGACTAGGGAGCGTTAGTTCACCATCACCCCGTGGGAGTTCTGTACCAGGGAGGTTGTTTCACCATCGTGGGTGTCTGTGTACCAGGGAGCGTTAGGGTTCACCATCTCCCACTGTGCGAGTGTGTACCAGGGAGCGTTAGGTTCACGGTCACCACTGGTGGAGTGTAGTGCACCAGGAGCGTTAGGGTACACCATCACCACTGCGTATTGTCCAGGAGCGTTAGATCACCATCACCCCGTGGGAGTGTGTGTACCAGGAGCATTAGGTTCACCATCACCACCGTGGAGTGTGTGTGTTTACCAGAGCGTTAGGTTCACCGTCACCACCGTGGAGGTGTACCAGGGAGCGTTAGGTCACCCACCCGGTTGTGTACCAGGGAGATTTAGGTCACCATCACCATCGTGGGAGTGTGTGTGCCAGGGAGCGTTAAGTTCACGGGGAGTGTGTGTACCAGGGAGCTAGGTTCACCGCAGTGTGGAGGTACCAGGGAGCGTTAGGCTCACCATCACCACCGTAAGTGTGTACCAGGGAGTGTTAGGTTCACTATCGTGGGTGTCTGTGTACCAGGGAGCTTAGGTTCACCGTCACCACCACAGGAGGTGTGTACCAGGGAGCGTTATCACCATCCCAACGTGGGGAGGTGGTACCAGGGACCGTTAGGGTCATCTTCACCAACCGTGGGAGGTGTACCAGGGAGCGTTAGATCTACCCATCACCAGGCAGTGTGTACCAGGAGCGTTAGGTTCACCATCGTGGGTGTCTGTGTACCAGAGAGCTTTAGGTTGACCACCACCGTGGGAGTGATACAAGAGCGCTTAGGTTCACCATCACCACCGTGGGAGTGTGGTACCAGGAGCGTTAGTTTCAGCATCACCAACGTAAGTGTGTACCAGGGAGCGTAGGTTCACCGGCCATGGGAGTGTGTACCAAGGAGCGTTAGGTTCACTGCAGTGGAGGTGTGTACTAGGGAGCGTTAGGTTCACCATCACCCTGTGGGAGTGTTACCAGGGAGTGTTAGTTTCACCATCGTGGGTGTCTGTGTACCAGGGAGCGTTAGGTTTACCATCACCACTGTGTGAGTGTGTGTACAGGGGGTCGTAGGTTCACTCGTCACCACTGTGGGAGGTAAATCACGGAGCGTTAGGGTACACCATCACCGCCGTGGGAGTGTGTGTATCAGGAGTGTTAGATTCACCACCACTTGGCAGTGTGTGTGTACCAGGGAGCTTTAGGTTCACCAACACCACCGGGAATGTGTACCAGGGAGAGTTAGGGTCACCATCACCATCGTGGGAGGTACCAGGGAGCGTTAGGTTCACACCAAGAGGGAGTGTGTACCATGGAGCGTTAGGTTCACCATCACCCTCTTGGGAGTGTGTACCAGGGAGGTATTTCACCATCGTGGGTGTCTGTGTACCAGGGAGGGTTAGGTTCACCATCACCACTGTGTGAGTGTGTGTACCAGGGAGCGTTAGGTTCAGCCCACCACTGTGGGGAGTGTGTGTACCACGGAGCGTTAGGTACAACCATCGTGGGTGTCTGTGTGCCAGGGAGCGTTAGGTTCACCATCACCACCGTGGGAGGTTCAATGGAGCGTCTGGTTCACTGTCACCACCGTGGGAGTGTGTTCAATGGAGCGCTTAAGTTCACCATCACCTCTTGGGAGTGTGTGTACCAGGGAGTGTTAGTTTCACCATCGTGGTGTCTGTGTACCAGGGAGGGTTAGGTTCACCATCTCCACCGTGGAAGTGTGTGTACCAGGAGTGTTAGGTTCACCATCGTGGGTGTCTGTGTGCCAGGGAGCGTTAGGTTCACCATCACCACCGTGGAGGTGGTCAATGGAGCGTTAGGTTCACTGTCACCACCGTGGGAGAGTGTGTGTACCAGAGAGCGTTAGGGCTCACCATCACCACCTTGAGTGTGTGTACCAGGGAGCGTTAAGCTCACCGCCTGAGTGTGTACCAGGAGCGTTAGGTTCACCGAGAGTGGGAATGTGTACCAGGAGAGTTAGGTTCACAATCACCGGGAATGTGTACCAGGGAGGTTAGGGTTCACATCGTGGGTGTATGTGTGTACCAGGGAGCGTTAGGTTCACCATCACCACAGAGGGAGTGTGTACGAGGGAGCGTTAGGTTCACTGTCATCACCATAGGAGTTTTGTGTACCAGGGAGCGTTAGTTTCACCATCACCACTGCTGGAGTGTGTGTACCAGGGACCTGTTATTGTCATCTTCACCACCGTGGGAGGTGTGTACCAGGGAGCGTTAGGTTCACCATCACCACCGTGGGAGTGTGTGTACCAGGGAGCGTTAGGTTCCATCATCGGTGGTCTGTGTACCAGGGAGCTTTAGTTGACCATCACACCGGGAGGGAGTAATAACGAGCGTTAGGTTCACCATCACCACCGTGGGAGTGTGTACCAGGGAATGTTAGTTTCACCATCACCAGCGTGAGTGTGTGTACCAGGGAGCGTAGGGATCACGATCACCATCGTGGGAGGGTGTGTACCAGGAAGCGTTATGTTCATCATCACAACCGTGGAGGTGTGTACCAGGGAGCGTTAGGTTCTCCACGGAATGTACCAGGGAGCATTAGGTTCACTGTGAGTGTGTAAACTATGGAGCGTTAGGGTTCACCACTGTGGGAGTGTGTGTGTTCCAGGGAGCATTAGGTTCACCACCTGTGGAGTGTGTGTACCAGGAGCATTATGTTCACCATCAACACACATGGGAGGTGTGAAGAGGGAGTATTAGTTCACCCACCACCGTGGGAGGTAAAATAGGAGAAGTTAGAACCACTATCAGGGTGTCTGTGTGCCAGGGAGCGTTAGGTTCACCATCACCACCGTGTACCACGGAGCGTTAGGGCTTATCCATCACAACTGGGAGAGTGTACCAGGGACTATAGGGTTCACTGTCACCACTGTAAGAGGTAACCAGAGAGTGTTAGGTTCACCATTGTGGGTGTCTGTGTGCCAGGAGCGTTAGGTTCACCATCACCACCGTGGATGTGTGTACCAGGAGCGTTAGGTTCACCATCACCACTGTGGAGTGTGTGTACCACGGAGCGTTTGGATCATCTTCACACCGTGGGAGTGAGTGTAACAGGGAGCGTTAGGTTCACCATCACCACCGTGGAGTGTGTGTACCAGGAGCATAGGGTTCACCATCGTGGTGTCTGTGTACCAGGGAGCTTAGGTTCACCATCACCACCTTGGCAGTGTGTGTACCAGGGAGCGTTAGGCTTACCATCACAACCGTGGAGTGTGTGTACCAGGTGTTAGGTTCACTGTCACCACCGTGGGAGTACTACCAGGTGTTAGGGTTCACCATCACCACCTGTGGAAGTGTGTGTACCAGGAGTGTTAGGGTTCACCATCGTGGGTGTCTGTGTGCCAGGGAGCGTTAGGTTCACCATCACCACCGTGGAGTGTGTATACCATGGAGCGTTAGGTTCACCATCACCACCGTGGAGTGTACCAGGGAGCGTTAGGTTCACCATCACCACCGTGGGAGTGTGTGTACCAGGGAGTTAGGTTCACCACCACCGTGGAAGTGTGTGTACCAGGGAGTGTTAGGGTCACCATCACCACCGTGGAAGTGCAGTACCAGGGAGTGTTAGGTTCACCATCGTGGGTGTCTGTGTGCCAGGAGCGATAGGATCACCATCACCACCGTGGGAGGTGTGTACCAGGAAGCGTTATGTTCATCATCACCACCGGGAGTGGTAAAACTAGGGAGCGTAGGTTCACCATCACCGCGGGAAGTGTGTACCAGGGAGTGTTAGGTTCGCCATCACCGCCGCGGGAGTGTTTGTACCAGGTAGTGTTAGTTTCACCATCGGGTGTCTGTGTGCTAGGAGGATTCACCATCACCAGTCGGGAGTGTATGTACTAGGGAACGTTAGGTTTCACCGGCGTGTACCAGGAAGCGTTAGGGAATTACTCACTGTGGAGTTTGTACCATGTTAGGTTCACCATCACCACCGTGAGTGTGTGTGTAAAAGGGAGCGCTAGGTCACATCATCCACAGTGGGAGTGTGTTTACAAGGAGCGGTTCACCATCACCACTGTGGGAGGTACCACGGCAGTTTAATATCTTCACCACTGTGATGAGTGTACCAGGGAGCGTTAGGGTTCACCATCACCACCGTGGGAGGTGTGTGTACCAGGAGCGTAGTCACCATCGGCGTCAGGTACTCAGGGGAGCTTTAGGTTCACCATCACCTCCTTGGCAGTGTGTGTACCAGGGAGGTTTAGGTTCACAATCACCACCGTGGGAGTGTGTGTACCAAGGAGCGTTAGTTTCACCATCACCACCTTGGGAGTGTGTGTACCAGGGAGAGTTAGGTTCACCATCACCATCGTGGGAGTGTGTGTACCAGGAAGCGTTATGTTTACCATCATCACCGTGGGAGTGTGTGTACCAGGGAGCGTTAGGTTCACCATCACCACCTTGGGAGTGTGTGTACCTGGGAGCGTTAGGTTTACCATCACCACCGTGGGAGTGTGTGTACCAGGGAGCGTTAGGTTCACCGTCACCACCATGGGAGTGTGTGTACCAGGGAGCGTTAGGATCACCATCACCACCATTGGAGTGTGTGTGTACCAGGGTGTGTTAGGTTCACCGCCGTGTGAGTGTGTGTACCAGTGAGCGTTAGGTTCACCATCACCATCGTGGGAGTGTGTGTGTACCACGGAGCGTTAGGTTCACCATCACCATCGTGGGAGTGTGTGTACCAGGAAGCGTTATGTTTACCATCATCACCGTGGGAGTGTGTGTACCAGGGAGCGTTAGGTTCACCATCACCACCGTGGGAGTGTGTGTATCAGGGAGTGTTAGGTTCACCGCCGTGGGAGTGTGTGTGTACCAGGAGCATTAGTTCACCATCACCACCGTGAGAGTGTGTGTACCAGGAAGCGTTAGGGTTCACCATCACCACACTGTGTGGGTGTGTACCAGGAAGCGTTAGGTTCACCATCACCACTGTGGGAGTGTGTGTACCAGGGAGCGTTTGTCTCACCATCACCACCGTGGGAGTGTGTGTACCAGGAAGCGTAAGGTTCACCATCGTGGGTGTCTGTGTCCCAGGGAGCGTTAGGTTCACCATCACCATCGTGGGAGTGTGTGTACCAAGGAGCGTTGGGTTCACCATCACCACCGTGGGAGTGTGTGTACCAGGGAGCGTTACTTTCACCATCACCACCGTGGGAGTGTGTGTATCCGGGAGCGTTAGGTTCACCCCCGTGGGAGTGTGTGTGTACCAGGGAGCATTAGGTTCACCACTGTGGGAGTGTGTGTACCAGGGAGCATTATGTTCACCATCAACACCATGGGAGTGTGTGTAAGAGGGAGCATTAGGTTCACTATCACCACTGTGAGAGTGTGTGCACTAGGGAGCATTAGGTTCACCATCACCACCGTGGGAGTGTGTGTATCCGGGAGCGTTAGGTTCACCCCCGTGGGAGTGTATGTGTACCAGGGAGCATTATGTTCACCACTGTGGGAGTGTGTGTACCAGGGAGCATTATGTTCACCATCAACACCATGGGAGTGTGTGTAAGAGGGAGCATTAGGTTCACTATCACCACTGTGAGAGTGTGTGCACCAGGGAGCATTAGGTTCACCATCACCACCGTGGGAGTGTGTGCACCAGGGAGCGTTAGGTTCACCAGCACCACCGTGGGAGTGTGTGTACCAGTGATGGTGAGGTTCACAGTCACCACCGTGGGAGTGTACCAGGGAGGGTTAGGTTCACCATCACCACCGTGGGGAGGTACCAGGGAGCGTTAGGTTCACCATCACCCCCGTGGGAGTGTGTGTACCAGGGAGTGTTAGTTTCACCATCGTGGGTGTCTATGTGCCAGGGAGCGTTAGGTTCACCATCACCACTGTGTGAGTGTGTGTACAAGGGAGCGTTAGGTTCACCGTCACCACCCTGGGAGTGTGTGTACCAACGAGCGTTAGGTACACCATCACCACCGTGGGAGTGTGTGTACCAGGGAGTGTTAGGTTCACCATCAGCACCGTGGCAGTGTGTGTACCAGGGAGCGTTAGGTTCACCATCACCCCCGTGGGAGTGTGTGTACCAGGGAGCATTAGGTTCACCATCACCACCGTGGGAGTGTGTGTTCAATGGAGCGTTAGGTTCACCGTCACCACCGTGGGAGTGTGTGTACCAGGGAGCGTTAGGTTCACCATCACCACCTTGGGAGTGTGTGTACCAGGGAGATTTAGGGTCACCATCACCATCGTGGGAGTGTGTGTATCAGGGAGCGTTAAGTTCTCCGCCGTGGGAGTGTGTGTACCAGGGAGCGTTAGGTTCACCATCACCACCGTGGGAGTGTGTGTACCAGGGAGTGTTAGGTTCACCATCGTGGGTGCTGTGTACCAGGGGGCGTTAGGTTCACCATCACCATCGAGGAAGTGTGTGCACGAGGGAGCGTTAGGTTCACCGTCACCACCATAGGAGTGTGTGTACCAGGGAGCATTAGTTTCACCATCACCACCGTGGGAGTGTGTACCAGGGACCGTTAGGGTCATCTCCACCACCGTGGGAGTGTGTGTACCAGGGAGCGTTAGGGTTCACCATCATCACCGTGGCAGTGTAAAAACAGGAGCAGCAGTTCACCATCGTGGGTGTCTGTGTACCAGGGAGCTTTAGGTTGACCATCACCACCGTGGGAGTGAGTACCAATGAGCGTTAGGTTCACCATCACCACCGTGGGAGTGCGTGTACCAAGGAGCGTTAGTTTCAGCATCACCAGCGTGGGAGTGTGTGTACCAGGGAGCGTTAGGTTCACCGCCATAGGAGTGTGTGTACCAAGGAGCTTTAGGTTCACCGCAGTGGGAGTGTGTGTACCAGGGAGCGTTAGGTTCATCATCACCCCCGTGGGAGTGTGTGTACCAGGGAGTGTTAGTTTCACCATCGTGGGTGTCTGTGTAACAGGGAGCGTTAGGTTTACCATCACCACTGTGTGAGTGTGTGTACCAGGGAGCGTTTGGTTCACCGTCACCACCGAGGGAGTGTGTGTACCACGGAGCGTTAGGGACACCATCACTGCCGTGGGAGTGTGTGTACCAGGGAGTGTTAGGTTCACCATCACCACCGTGGCAGTGTGTGTACCAGGGAGTGTTAGGTTCACCAACACCACCGTGGGAATGTGTGTACCAGGGAGAGTTAGGGTCACCATCACCATCGTGGGAGTGTGTGTACCAAGGAGCGTTAGGTTCACCGCAGTGGGAGTGTGTGTACCAGGGAGCGTTAGGTTCACCATCACCCTCTTGGGAGTGTGTGTACCAGGGAGTGTTAGTTTCACCATCGTGGGTGTCTGTGTACCAGGGAGGGTTAGGTTCACCATCACCACTGTGTGAGTGTGTGTACCAGGGAGCGTTATGTTCACTGTCACCATCGTGGGTGTCTGTGTACCACGGAGCGTTAGGTACACCATCGTGGGTGTCTGTGTGCCAGGGAGCGTTAGGTTCACCATCACCACCGTGGGAGTGTGTGTTCAATGGAGCGTTAGGTTCACCGTCACCACCGTGGGAGTGTGTGTTCAATGGAGCGTTAGGTTCACCATCACCCTCTTGGGAGTGTGTGTACCAGGGAGTGTTAGTTTCACCATCGTGGGTGTCTGTGTACCAGGGAGGGTTAGGTTCACCATCACCACCGTGGAAGTGTGTGTACCAGGGAGTGTTAGGTTCACCATCGTGGGTGTCTGTGTGCCAGGGAGCGTTAGGTTCACCATCACCACCGTGGGAGTGTGTGTTCAATGGAGCGTTAGGTTCACCGTCACCACCGTGGGAGTGTGTGTTCAATGGAGCGTTAGGTTCACCATCACCCTCTTGGGAGTGTGTGTACCAGGGAGATTTAGGGGTCACCATCACCATCGTGGGGAGTGTGTACCAGGGTGCGTTAAGTCACCGCCGTGGAGTGTGTACCAGGGGAGCGTTAGGTTCACTGCGAGGGAGTGTGTACCAGGGAGTGTTAGGGGTTCACCACCTTGAAGTGTGTGTACCAGAGAGCGTTAGTTTAACATCACTACCGTGGGAGTTTAGGTACCAGGGAGCGTTAGGGTTCTCACCATCACCACAGAGGGAGGTGTGCACGAGGGAGCGTTAGTCTGGGTCATCACCATAGGAGGTAAAAATCCAGGGAGCGTTAGTTTCACCATCACCACCGTGGGAGTGTGTGTACCAGGGACCGTTATTGTCATCTTCACCACCGTGGGAGTGTGTGTACCAGGGAGCGTTAGGATCACCATCACCATCGTGGGAGTGTGTGTACCAGGGAGCGTTAGGTTCATCATCGTGGGTGGTCTGTGTACAAGGGAGCTTTAGGTTGACCATCACCACCGTGGGAGTGAGTACCAACGAGCGTTAGGTTCACCATCACCACCGTGGGAGTGCGTGTACCAGGGAACGTTAGTTTCACCATCACCAGCATGGGAGTGTGTGTACCAGGGAGCGTTAGGATCATGATCACAATCGTGGGAGGGTGTGTACCAGGAAGCGTTATGTTCATCATCACAACCGTGGGAGTGTGTGTACCAGGGAGCGTTAGGTTCACCACCGTGGGAGTGTCTGTGTACCAGGGAGCATTAGGTTCACCACCGTGGGAGTGTGTGTGCCAGGGAGCGTTAGGTTCACCACCGTGGGAGTGTGTGTGTTCCAGGGAGCATTAGGTTCACCACCGTGGGAGTCTTTGTACCAGGGAGCATTATGATCACCATCAACACCATGGGAGTGTGTGTAAGAGGGAGCATTAGGTTCACCATCACCACCGTGGGAGTGTGTGTACCGGGGAGTGTTAGGTTCACCATTGTGGGTGTCTGTGTGCCAGGGAGCGTTACGTTCACCATCACCACCGTGGAAGTGTGTGTACCACGGAGCGTTAGGCTTACCATCACAACCGTGGGAGTGTGTGTACTAGGGAGCATTAGGTTCACCGTCACCACCGTAAGAGTGTGTGTGCCAGGGAGTGTTAGGTTCACCATTGGGGGTGTTCAAAAGCTAGGGAAGTGTTAGGTTCACCTCATCACCACCGGGGAGTAAGTGTGTACCAGGGGAGCGTTAGGCTACCTCATCACCACTGTGGAGTGTGCACTGAATGGAGCGTTTGGGTCATCTTCACCACCGTGGAGTGAGTAAATTAGGGAGCGTTAGGGTTCACCATCACCACTGTGGGAGTGTGTGTACCAGGGAGCATTAGGTTCACCATTGTGGGTGTCTGTGTACCAGGGAGCTTTAGGTTCACCATCACCACCTTGGGAGTGTGTGTACCAGGGAGCGTTAGGCATACCATCACAACCGTGGGAGTGTGTGTACCAGGGTGTTAGGTTCACCGTCACCACCGTGGGAGTGTGTGTACCAGGGAGTGTTAGGTTCACCATCACCACCGTGGAAGTGTGTGTACCAGGGAGTGTAAGGTTCACCATCACCACCTTGGGAATGTGTGTACCAGGGAGGGTTTTGTTCACCACCGGTGGGAGTAAAATTAGGGAGCTTAAGTTTCACCACTGTGGAGTGTGTGTACCTTGAGCGTTTGTCTCACCATCACTGACCGTGGAAGTGTGTGTACTAGGGAGCGTTAGGTTCACCATCACCACCGTGGGAGTGTGTGTACCAGATAGCGTTAGGTTCACCATCACCACCGTAGGAGTGTGTGTACCAAGGAGCGTTAGGTTCACCATCACCACCGTGGGAGTGTGTGTACCAGGGAGCGTAAGGTTCACCATCACCACCGTGGGAGTGTGTGTACCAGGGAGCGTTAGGTTCACCATCACCACCTTGCGAGTGTGTGTACCAGGGAGGATTAGGTTAACCATCCTCACCGTGGGAGTGTGTGTATCAGGGAGCGTTAGGTTCACCACCGTGGGAGTGTGTGTGTACCAGGGAGTATAAGGTTCACCACTGTGGGAGTGTGTGTACCAGGGAGCATTATGTTCACCATGAACACCATGGGAGTGTGTGTAAGAGGGAGCATTAGGTTCACTAACACCACCGTGAGAGTGTGTGCACCAGGGAGCATTAGGTTCACCATCACCACCGTGGGAGTTTGTGTACCAGGGAGTTTTAGGTTCACCAGCACCACCGTGGGAGTGTGTGTACCAGGGAGCGTTAGGTTTACCATCACCACACTGGGAGTGTGAGTACCAGGGGGCGCTAGGTTCACCATCATCGGTGTCTGTGAACGAGGGAGCGTTAGGTTCACCATCACCACCGTGGGAGTGTGTGCACCAGGGAGCGTTAGGTTCACCGTCACCACCTTGGGAGTGTGTGTACCAGGGAGCGTTAGGTTCACCATCACCACCGTGGGAGTGTGTGTACCAGATAGCGTTAGGTTCACCATCACCACCATGGGAGTGTGTGTACCATGGAGCATGAGGTTCACCATCACCACCGTGGGAGTGTATGTACCAGGGAGCGTTAGGTTCATCATCACCACCGTGGGAGTGTGTGTACCAGGGAGCGTTAGGTTCACCATCACCACCTTGTGAGTGTGTGTACCAGGGAGGGTTAGGTTCACCATCACCACTGTGGGAGTGTGTGTACCAGGGAGCGTTAGGTTCACCACCGTGGGAGTGTGTGTGTACCAGGGAGCATTTGGTTCACCACCGTGGGAGTGTGTATACTAGGGAGCGTTAGGTTCACCATCACCACCGTGGGAGTGTGTGTACCAGATAGCGTTAGGTTCACCTTCACCACCGTGGGAGTGTGTGTACCAGGTAGCGACAGGTTCACCATCACCACCATGGGAGTGTGTGTACCATGGAGCACGAGGTTCACCATCACCACCGTGGGAGTGTGTGTACCAGGGAACGTTAGGTTCACTCATCACCACCTGGGGAGTGTGTGTACCAGGGAGCGTTAGGTTCACCATCACCACCTTGCGAGTGTGTGTACCAGGGAGGGTTAGGTTCACCATCACCACCGTGGGAGTGTGTGTACCAGGGAGCGTTAGGTTCACCACCGTGGGAGTGTGTGTGTACCATTGAGCATTAGGCTCACCACCGTGGGAGTGTGTATACCAGGGAGCATTATGTTCACCATCAACACCATGGGAGTGTGTGTAAGAGGGAGCATTAGATTCACCATCACCACCGTGAGAGTGTGTGCACCAGGGAGCATTAGGTTCACCATCACCACTGTGGGAGTTTGTGTACAAGGGAGCGTTAGGTTCATCACCACCGTGGGAGTGTGTGTACCAGGGTGCGTTAGGGTCACCATCACCATCGTGAGAGTGTGTGTACCAGGGAGCGTTAGGTTCACCAGCACCACCGTGGGAGTGTGTGTGTACCAGGGAGCATTAGGTTCACCATCACCACCTTGGGAGTGTGTGTACCAGGGAGGTTAGGTTCACCATCACCACCGTGGGAGTGTGTGTGTACCAGTGAGTTTTTAGGTTCACCGCCGTGGGAGTGTGTGTACCAGGGTGCGTTAGGTTCACCATCACCACGGTGGGAGTGTGTTTAGCTGGGAGCGTTAGGTTCACCATCACCACCTTGGGAGTGTGTGTACCAGGGAGCGTTAGGTTCACCATCACCACCGTGGGAGTGTGTGTACCAGATAGCGTTAGGTTCACCATCACCACCATGGGAGTGTGTGTACCAGGAAGCGTTTGGTTCACCATCGAGGGTGTCTGTGTACCAGGGAGCGTTAGGTTCACCATCACCACCGTGGGAGTGTGTTTACTAGGGAGCGTTAGGTTCACCGTCACCACCGTAGGAGTATGTGTACCAAGGAGCGTTAGTTTCACCTTCACCACCGTGGGAGTGTGTTTAACAGGGAGCGTTAGGTTCATCATCACCACCATGGGACGTGGGTGTCTGTGTACCAGGGAGCGTTAGGTTCACTATCACCACAGTGGGAGTGTGTGTACGAGGGAGCGTTAGCTTCACCGTCACCACCGTAGGAGTGTGTGTACCAGGGAGCGTTAGTTTCACCATCACCACCATGGGAGTGTGTGTACCACGGGGCGTTTGGGTCATCTTCACCACCGTGGGAGTGAGTGTACCAGGGAGCGTTAGGTTCACCATCACCACCGTGGGAGTGTGTGTACCAGGGAGCATTAGGTTCACCATCGTGGGTGTCTGTGTACTAGGGAGCTTTAGGTTCACCATCACCACCTTGGGAATGTGTGTACCAGGGAGCGTTAGGCTTACCATCACAACCTTGGGAGTGTGTGTACCAGGGTGGTAGGTTCACCGTCACCACCGTGGGAGTGTGTGTACCAGGGAGTGTTAGGTTCACCATCATCACCAAGGAAGTGTGTGTACCAGGGAGTGTTAGGTTCACCATCGTTGGTGTCTGTGTGTACCAGGGAGTGTTAGGTTCACCATCACCACCGTGGGAGTGTGTGTACCAGGGAGTGTTAGTTTCACCATCGTGGGTGTCTGTGTGCCAGGGAGCGTTAGATTCACCATCACCACCTTGGGAGTGTGTGTACCAGGGAGCGTTAGGCTTACCATCACAACCGTGGGAGTGTGTGTACCAGGGTGTTAGGTTCACTGTCACCACCGTGGGAGTGTGTGTACCAGGGAGTGTTAGGTTCACCATCACCACCGTGGAAGTGTGTGTACCAGGGAGTGTTAGATTCACCATCGTGGGTGTCTGTGTGCCAGGGAGAGTTAGGCTCACCATCACCACCGTGGGAGTGTGTGTACCAGGGAGTGTAAGGTTCACCATCCTGGGTGTCTGTGTGCCAGGGAGCGTTAGGTTCACCATCACCACCGTGGGTGTGTGTGTACCAGGAAGCGTTATGTTCATCATCACCACCGTGGGAGTGTGTGTGTGTACCACAGGGCATTAGGTTCACCACAAGTAGGGGTGTGTACCACGGAGCATTAGGTTCACCACCGTGGGAGTGTGTGTACCAGGGACCGTTAGGTTCACCATCACCACTGTGTGAGTGTGTGTACCAGGGAGCGATAGATTCACCGTCACCACCGTGGGAGTGTGTGTACCACGGAGCGTTAGGTACACCATCACCACCGTGGAAGTGTGTGTGCAAGGGAGCGTTAGTTTCACCATCACCAGCGTGGGAGTGTGTATACCAAGGAGCGTTAGGTTCACCATCACCACCGTGGGAATGTGTGCATCAGGGAGAGTTAGGGTCACCATCACCATCGTGGGAGTGTGTGTACCAGGGAGCGTTAGGTTCATCGCCGTGGGAGTGTGTGTACCAAGGAGCGTTGTTCACCGCAGTGGGAGTGCGTGCACCAGGGAGCGTTAGGTTCACCATCGCCCCCGTGGGAGTGTGTGTACCAGGGAGTGTTAGTTTCACCATCGTGGGTGTCTATGTACCAATGAGCGTTAGGTTCACCATCACCACTGTGTGAGTGTGTGTAACAGGGAGCGTTAGGTTCACCGTCACCACCGTTGAAGTGTGTGTACCAAGGAGCGTTAGGTACACCATCACCACCGTGGGAGTGTGTGTACCAGGGAGTGTTAGGTTCACCATCACCACCGTGGCAGTGTGTGTACCAGGGAGCGTTAGGTTCACCATCACCCCCGTGGGAGTGTGTGTACCAGGGAGCATTAGGTTCGCCATCACCACCTTGGGAGTCTGTGTACCAGGGAGATTTAGTGTCACCATCACCATCGTGGGAGTGTGTGTACCAGTGAGCGTTAAGTTCACCGACGTGGGAGTGTGTGTACCAGGGAGCGTTACGTTCACCGCAGTGGAGGTGTGTGTACCAGGAGCGTTAGGTTCATCATCACCACCGTGGGAGTGTGTGTACCAGGGAGTGTTAGGTTCACCATCGTGGGTGTCTGTGTACCAGGGAGCGTTAGGTTCACCATCACCACCGAGGGAGTGTGTGCACGAGGAAGCGTTAGGTTCACCGTCACCACCATAGGAGTGTGTGTACCACGGAGCGTTAGTTTCATCATCACCACCGTGGGAGTATGTACCAGAGACCGTTAGGGTCATCTCCACCACCGTGGGAGTGTGTGTACCAGGGAGCGTTAGGTTCACCATCACCACCCTGGGAATGTGTGTACAAGGGAGCGATAGGTTCACCATCGTGGGTGTCTGTGTACCAGGGAGCTTTAGGTTGACCATCACCACCGTGGGAGTGAGTACCAAGGAGCGTTAGGTTCACCATCACCACCGTGGGAGTGCCTGTACCAGGGAGCGTTAATTTCACCATCTCCAGCGTGGGAGTGTGTGTAAAAGGGAGCATTAGGTTCACGATCACCAACGTGGGAGGGTGTGTACCAGTAAGCGTTAGGTTCACCACCGTGGGAGTGTGTGTGTTACCACGGAGCATTAGGTTCACCACCGTGGAGTGTGTGTACCAGGGAGTGTTAGGTTCACCACCGTGGGAGTGTGTGTGTACCAGGGAGCATTAGGTTCACCACCGTGGGAGTGTGCGTACCAGAGAGCATTATGTTCACCATCAACACCATGGGAGTGTGTGTACCAGGGAGCATTAGGTTCACCAACACCACCGTGGGAGTGTGTGTACCAGGGAGCGTTAGGTTCACCGTCACCACCCTGGGAGTGTGTGTACCAACGAGCGTTAGGTACACCATCATCACCGTGGGAGTGTGTGTACCAGGAAGTGTTAGGTTCATCATCACCACCGTGGCAGTGTGTGTTCAAGGGAGCGTTAGGTTCACCATCACAACCGTGGGAGTGTGTGTACCAGGGAGCGTCAGGTTCACCATCACCACCAAAACCAGGAGAGGAGGGTCACCATCACCATCGTGGGAGTGTGTGTAACAGGAGCGTAGGTTCACTGCAGTGGGAGTGTGTGTACCAGGAGGCGAGGTTCACCATCTCTCCGTGGGGTGTGTGTACCAGGAGTGTTAGTTTCACCATCGGTGTTGTGTACCAGGGAGCGGTGGGACCGTCACCACCGTAGGAGTGGTGTACCAGGAGCGTGATTCACCATCACCACCGTGGGAGTGCCAGGGAGTTATAAGTTCACGGGAGTGTGTGTACCAGGGAGCGTTGTTCACCGCAGTGGGAGTGTGTGTACCAGGGAGCGTTAGTTCAGCACCACCCGGGAGTGTGTACCAGGGAGTGTTAGTTTCACCATCGTGGGTGTCTGAGTACCAGGGAGCGTTAGGTTCACCATCACCACTGAGGGAGTGTGTGCACGAGGGAGCGTTAGGTTCACCGTCACCACCATAGGGAGTGTGTGTACCACGGAGTTAGTTTCATCATCACCACCGTGGGGAGTGTGTACCAGAGACCGTTAGGGTCATTCTCACCACCGTGGGGTGTGTGTACCAGGGAGCGTTAGGTTCACCATCACCACCCGGGAATGTGTGTACAAGGAGCAGGTTCACCAGTGTCTGTGTACCAGGGAGCTAGGTTGACCATCACCACCGTGTGAGTGAGTACCAAGGAGCGTTAGGTTCACCATCACCACCGTGGGAGGTGTACCAGGGAGCGTTAGTTTCACCATCACCATCGTGGGAGTGTGTGCAACCAGGGAGCATTAGGTTCACGATCACCATCGTGGGAGGGTGTGTACCAGGAAGCGTTATGTTCACACCACCAGGGGGAGTGTGTGTACCAGGGAGCGTTAGGTTCACCACCGATGGGGAGGTGTGTGTACCACGGAGCATTAGGTTCACCACCGTGGGGAGTGTGTACCAGGAAGCGTTAGGTTCAACGGGGAGTGTGTGGGTACCAGGGAGCATTAGGTTCACCACCGTGGGAGTGTGTGTGGCAATATAAGTCCACCATCAACACCATGGGGAGTGTGTGTAAGAGGGAGTTAGGTTCACCATCACCACGTGGGAGTGTGTGTACCAGGAACGTTTGATTCACCATCCCACCGTGGGGAGTGTGTTCCAGGAGAGCGTTAGTCACCATCACCACCGTGGGAGTGTGTGTGGCGACGTTAGGTTCACCATAACCACCGTGGGAGTGTGTACCACGAAGTGGCCACCACCGTGGCAGTGTGTGTTCAAGGGAGCGTTAGGTTCACCATCACCACCGTGGGAGTGTGTGTACCAGGGAGCGTTAGTTCACCATCACCACCGTGGGAATGTGTGCAAAGGGAGAGTGAGGGTCATCACCATCGTGGGAGTGTGTACCAGGAGCGTTAGGTTCACCGCAGTGGGAGTGTGTGTACCAGGAGCATGAGGTTCACCATCACCCGGGGAGGTGTGTACCAGGGAGTGTTAGTTTCACCATCGGGGTGTCTCCAGCCAGGAGCGTTGGGTTCACCGTCACTACCGTGGGAGTGTGTGTACCAGGAGCGTTAGTCACCATCACCACCGTGGGAGTGAGTGTACCAGGACGTTAGGTTCACCACAACCACCGTGGAGTGTGTACCAGGAGCATTAGGTTCGCCATCGTGGTGTCTGTGTGCCAGGGAGCGTTAGGGTTCACCATCACCACCGTGGGAGTGTGTGTACCAGGAAGTGCACCATCACCACCGTGGGAGTGTGAATGAGGGAGCGTTAGGTTCACCAACCCCCGGGGAGTGTGTGTACCAGGGAGTGTTAGGTTCACCATCACCACCGTGGGAGTGTTTGTACCAGGGAGGTAGTTTCACCATCGTGGGTGTCTGTGTGCTAGGGAGCGTTAGATTCACCATCACCACCGTGGGGTGGGTATGTAGGGAGCGTAAGGTTCACCATCACCATCGTGGGTGTGTACCAGGAACCTAGGTTCACCATCACCACTGTGGGAGGTGTGTGTACCACATAGCGTTAGGTTCACCATCACCACCGGGGAGGTGTGTAAAAGGGAGCAAGGCTCACCATCACAGTGAGGTGTACCAGGGAGCGTTAGGTTCACCTCACCACCGTGGGAGTGTTTGTACCAGGAAGTTATGTTCACCATCACCACCGTGGAGTGTGTGTGTACCAGGGAGCGTCAGGTACACCATCACCACCTGGGAGGTGTGTGTACTGGGAGCGTTAGGTTTACCATCACCACTGTGAGATTGTGTGTACCAGGGAGCCAAGAACCAGGGGAGATGCAAGAATCAGGAGCGTGTTCACCATCACCACCGTGGGAGTGTGTGTACCAGGAGTGTTAGGTTCACCATCACTGCGGGAGGTGTGTGTACCAGGGAGCGTTAGGGTTCACTGCCGTGTGAGTGTGTGTGCCAGGAGCGTTAGGTTCACTGCCAGAGTGTGTACCAGGAGCAGGTTAACAGCAGCACTGTGGGAGTGTGTGTACCACGGAGCGTTAGGTTCACCACTACTGTGGGAGTGTGTGTACCAGAAGAGTTAGGTTTACCATCACCACCGTGGGAGTGTGTGTGACCAGGAGGTTAGGTTCACATTCACCACACAGAGTGTGTGTACCAGGAGCGTTAGGTTTACCATCACCACCGTGGGAGTGTGTGTTCCAGGAGCTTAGGTTCACAGTCACCACTGTGGGAGGTGTACCAGGAGCGTTAGTTCACCATCACCACCGTAGAGTGTGTGTACCAGGAGTGTTAGGTTCACCATCACCACCGTGGGAGGTAACACGGAGTGTTAGGGTCTCACCATCGTGGGTGTCTGTGCCAGGAGCATTAGGTTCACCATCACTGCGGGGAGGTGTGTGTACCTAGGAGGCTAGGGTTCACTGTCACCACTGTGGGTGTGTACCAGGGAGCGTTAGGTTCACCATCACCACCGTGGGAATGTGTACAAGGGAGTCAGTAGGTTCACCATCGTGGGTGTCTGTGTACCAGGCAGTTAGGTTGACATCATCACCACTGTGGGAGTGAGTACAAGGAGCGTTAGGGTTCACCATCACCACCGTGGGAGTGTGTGTACCAGGGAATGTTAGTTTCACCATCACCAGCGTGGGAGTGTGTACCAGGGAGGCTAGGTTCACGATCACCATCGTGGGAGTGGTGTGTACCAGGAAGCGTTATGTTCACCATCACCACTGTGGGAACCAGGGAGCGTTAGGTTCACCACCGTGGGAGTGTGTGTACCACGGAGCATTAGGTTCACCACCGTGGGGAGTGTGGTACCAGGATCGTTAGTCACCATCACCACGTGGGAGTGTGTACCAGGGAGTGTTAGTTTCACCATCGTGGGTGTCTGTGTACCAGGAGCTAGGTTCACCATCACCACTGTGTGAGTGTGTGTACCAGGGAGCAGGTTCACTGTCACCACCTGTGGGAGGTGTGTACCAGGAGCGTTAGGTCACACCATCACCACTGTGGAGTGTACCAGGGAGTGTTAGTTCACCATCACCACCGTGGCAGTGTGTACCAGGGAGCGTTAAGGTCACCATCACCACCGTGGAAATGTGTGTACCAGGGAGAGTTAAGTGTCACCATCACCATCATGGGAATGTGTGTACCAGGGAGCGTTAGGTTCACCGTGAGGTAACAAGGAGCGTTGTTCACTGCAGTGAGTGTGCACCAGGAGCGAGAAGTTCACAATCACCCACGTGAGTGTGTACCAGGAGCTGTTAGTACCACTACCACTGTGGGATGTGTTCACTGGAGCGTTAGGTTCACTGTCACCACTGTTGAAGTGTGTGTACCACGGAGCGTTAGGGTACACCATCACCACCGTGGGAGTGTGTGTACCAGGAGTGTTAGGTTCACCCATCACCACCGTGGCAGTGTGTGTACCAGGAGCGTTAGGTTCACCATCACCCCCTGTGGGAGTGTGTACCAGGAGCATTAGGCACCATCGCCACCGTGGGGAGTGTAGTGTTCACGGAGCGTAAGGTTCACTGTCACCACTGTGGGAGTGTGTGTACCAGGGAGTTAGGTTCACCATCACCACCTTGTGAGGTGTACCAGGGAGAAGAGGTCACCATCACCATCTTGGGAGTGTGTGTACCAGGGAGCGAAGTTCACCGGCTGTGAGTGTGTGTACCAGATGAGGTTCACCGCAGTGGGAGTGTGTGGTACCTGGGAGCCAGGTTCACCATCACCACCGTGGGAGTGTGTGTACCAGGGAGTTAGGGTTCACCATCGGGTGTCCGTGTACCAGAGAGAGCGTAGGGTTCACCATAACCACCTGAGGAGTGTGCACGAGGAGGTAGGTTCACTGCCTCACCACCATAGGAGTGTGTGTACCAGGGAGGTTAGCTTCACCCACCACCGTGGTGTGTACCAGGACCGTTAGTCATCTTCACCACTGTGGGAGTGCCAGGGAGCTAGGTTCACCATCACCACCGTCGGAGTGTGTGTACCAGGAGCGTTAGGTTCACCATCGTCAGTGTCTGTGTACCAGGGAGCTTTAGGTTGACCATCACCACTGTGGGAGTGAGTACCAGGAGCGTTATGTTCACCATCACCACCGTGGAGTGTGTACCAGGAGCGTTAGTTTCACCATCACCAGCGTGGGAGTGTGTGTACCAGGAGCGTTAGGTTCACTTCACCACCGTGGGAATGTGTGTACCAGGGAAAGTTAGGGTCACCATCACCATCGTGGAGTGTGTGTACAAGGAGCGTTAGGTTCACCGCCGTGGGAGTGTGTGTACTAAGGAGCGTTAGGTTCACCGCAGTGGGAGTGTGTGTGTACCAGGGAGCGTTAGGTTCAGCACCCCAGTGGGAGTGTGTGTACCAGGGAGTGTTAGTTTCACCATCGTGGGTGTCTATGTACCAGGGAGTTAGGTTCACCATCACCACTGTGTGAGTGTGTGTACCAGGGCGTTAGGTCACTGTCACCACCGTGGGAGTGTGTGTACCAAGGAGCGTTAGGTACACCATCACCACCGTGGGAGTGTGTGTGTACCAGGGATTGTTAGGTTCACCATCACCCACGTGGGAGTGTACCAGGAGTGGCTTAGGCTGTCATCACCACCGTGGAGTGTGTGTACCAGAGAGTTAGGCCACCGTCACCACTGGGAGTGTGTGTACCTGGGAGCAGGGTTCACCCATCACCACCGTGGGAATGTGTGCACAAGGAGCGTTAGGTTCACCACTGGTGTCTGTGTACCAGCTTGAAGGATCATCACTACCGTGGGAGTGAGTACCATGGCGTTAGGTTCACCATCACCACCGTGGGAGTGTGTGTACCAGGGAGCATTAGTTTCACCATCACCAGCGTGGGAGTGTGTGTACCAGGGAGCATTAGGTTCACGATCACCATCGGGAGGAGTGGTGAAAGATGTTCACCATCACCACCGTGGGAGTGTGTGTACCAGGAGCATAGGTTCACCACCGTGGGGAGGTGTGTGTACCACGGAGCATTAGGTTCACCACCGGGAGGTGTGCAAGGGATCGTTAGTTCACCATCACCCCGTGAGTGTGTGTACCAGGAGTGTTAGTTTCACCATCGTGGGTGGCTCAGGTACCAGGGAGCGTTAGGTTCACCATCACCACTGTGTGAGTGTGTGTACCAGGAGCGATAGGTTCACCGTCACCACTGTGGAGTGTGTACCACGGAGTTTAGGCACCATCACCACCGTGGAGTGTGTACCAGGAGCAGCACCACCATCACCACTGTGGCAGTGTGTGTACCAGGAGCGTTAGGTTCACCATCACCACTGTGAAATGTGTGTACCAGGGAAGGGTCTCCATCACCTCATCATGGGAATGTGTGCCAGGAGCGTTAGTTCACTGCCGTGAGTGTGTGTACCAAGGAGTGTTAGTTTCACCATCGTGGGTGTCTATGTACCATGGAGCTGTTAGGTTCACCATCACAACTGTGTGAGTGTGTGTACCAGGGAGTTAGGTCTGTCACCACTGTTGAAGTGTGTGTACCACGGAGCGTTAGGGTCCACCCTCACCACTACCGTGAGTGTACCAGGAGAGTGTTAGCCACCATCACCACCGTGGCACTGTGTACCAGGGAGCGTTAGGTTCACCATCACCCCGTGGGAGTGTACCAGGAGCATTAAGTTCACCATCGCCACCGTGGGAGTGTGTTCACGGAGCTAGGTCTGGTCAACACCCTGGGAGTGTGTGTACCAGGAGCGTTAGGTTCACCATCACCACCTTGTGAGTGTGTGTACCAGGGAGATTTAGGTCACCATCACCATCTTGGGAGTGTGTGTACCAAGGAGCGTTAAGTTCACCGTCGGGAGTGTGTGTACCATTGAGCGTTAGGTTCCGCAGGGGAGTGTACCTGGGAGCCAGAGGTCCACCATCACCACCGTGGGAGGTGTACCAGGGAGTGTTAGGTTCACCATCGGGGTGTTCATGTACACAGGGAGCGTTAGGTTCACCATAACCACCGAGGGGTGTAACGAGGAGCGTTAGGTTCACCGTCACCACCATAGATGTGTGTACCAGGAGCGTTAGTTTCACCATCACCACCGTGAGAGTGTGTGACCAGGGACCGTTAGGGTCATCTTCACCACTGTGGGAGTGTGTGTACCAGGAGCGTTAGGTTCACCAATCACCACCGTCGGAGTACCAGGGAGCGTTAGGTTCACCATCGTCAGTGGTCTGTGTACCCAGGGGTTCACCATCACCACTGTAAGTGTGTGTACCAGGGAGCGTTAGGTTCACTGTCACCACTGGGAGGTATAACCACGGAGCGTTAGGCACACCATCACTGTGGGAGTGTGTGTACCAGGAAGTGTTAGTTTCACCACTCACCGTGGCAGTGTGTGTACCAGGGAGCGTTAGGTTCACCATCACCGTGAATGTGTGTACCAGGAGAGTTAGGGTCACCATCACCATCGTGGGAGGTGTGTACAAGGGAGTTTAGGTTCACCGCTGCGGGAGCGTGTACCAAGGAGCGTAGGTCTGACTGCAGTCAGTGTGTGTACCAGGAGCGTTAGGTTCACCAGCAACGTGGGAGTGTACCAGAGTGCAGCCACCATCGTGGGTGTCTATGTACCAGGGAGCGTAGGGTTCACCATCATCACTGTGAGTTCAAACCAGAGAGTTAGGTACCAGAGTGCACCAGGTCACCACCGTGAGGTACCAAGGATCGTTAGGTACACCATCACCATGGGAGTGTGTGTACCAGGGAGGTTAGGCCACTCATCGTGGGAGTGTGTGTACCAGGGAGCATTAGGTTCACCATCACCACACGTGGGAGTGTGGCACAGGAGCGATAGGTTCACAGTCACCACTGTAGGAGGCACAGGAACCTGGTTTCACCATCACCACCGTGGGAGTGTGTGTACCAGAGGGCGTTAGGATGCACCACCACTGTGGAGGTACCAGAGCAGGGTTCACCATCACCAACGTGGGAGTGTGTGTGTACCAGGAAGGGTCTCACCGTGTGCACGTGTACCAGAGCGTTAGGTTCACCATCACTACCAGAGGTACCAGGAGTTAGGTTCACTGTCACCACCGTAGGAGCTCAGCAACAGAGCGAGTTCACCATCACAACCTGGCGGGCACCAGGGGAGCGTTAGGTACTACAGTCACCAGAGGAGGTACCAGGAGCGTTAGGTTCACCATCACCAATGTGGAGGTACCAGGAGCAATGGTTGAGCTATCACCACCGTGGGTGTGTGTGTAACACAGGAGCGTTAGGGTTCACTATCACCACTGTGAGTGTAGTAACAAGCAGGCTCATCACTATCAGAGGGAGCACACCATCACCACCGTGGGAGGCAGTACCAGGAGCGTTAGGTTCACCATCACCACCGTGAGAGTGTGTGTACGAGAGAGTTAGGTTCCCACCATCATCACTGTGAGTGGGTACCAGGAGCGTAGGTTCACTTCACCATCAATGCTGGGAGTGGCCTGAGGGAGCAAGATGTTCATCAACATCGTGTGTGTGTACCACGGAGCATAGAGTTCACCACCATCGTGAGAGTGACCAGGAAGCGTTAGGTTCACCATCAGCTGGGAGTATAGGAGACAAGCACCATCACAGTCAGGGGTACCAGGGAGCATTATTTATATACAATCACCACCGTGGGTGTACCAGAGAGCGTTAGGTTCACCATCACCACCAGATCAAAGAGGAGCGTTAGGTTCACCATCACCACGTGGGAGGCAGGAGCGTTAGATCACCACCACCGTGAGTGTGTATCAGGAGCTAGGGTTCACCATCACCACCGTGGAGTGTACAAGGCAAGAGGTTTATCATCACCACCGTGGGAGTGTGTACAAGGGAGCGATAGGTTCACCATCACCACTGTGAGTTCGGTACCAGGAGAGCGAAATACCATCACCATCGTGAGTGTGGCCAAGGAGTTAAGTTCACCGCCGGAGTGTGTGTACCAGGGAAGTTAGTCGCCATCACCACCAGAGAGGTGTGTACCAGGAGTGTTAGGTTCACCATCGCAGGTGTCTGTGTACCAGAACGTTAGGTTCACCATCACCACTGTGAGTGTACCAGGAGCGTTAGGTTCACCGTCACCACCGAGGAGTGTACCAGGAGCGTTAGTTTCACCACCACTGTGAGGTATCAGGATAGCACCACTCACCACCTGGGAGTGTGTACTGGTAGGTTCACCATCACCACCGTGGGAGTGTGTACCAGGAAGCGTATCACCATCGGTGTCGTGTATCAGGAGCGTTAGGTCACCATCACCACTGTGGGAGTGGGGAGCGTTAGGTTCACCTCACGCAGGAGTGTGTGTGTAACAGGAGCAAGGGTTCACTGTCACCACCTGGGAAGTGTGTGTACCAGGAGCACCACCATCATCACCTGAGTGAACAGGAGCGCCAGGGGTTCACCATCACCACCGGGTGTGTGTGTACCAAGGATTATTTTCTACATCACCACAGTGGGAGGTACTAGGATGGTTCACCTCACCACCGTGGGAGGTTACCAGGAGCGTTAGGTTCACCATCACCAACGGTGGAGAGCACCAGGAGCAGGTTCACCAATGGAGGTGCTCGTGTACCAGGAGCGTTAGGTTCACCATCACCACCGTGAGGTACAGGGAGTGTTAGGGTCCACCATCACCACCGTAGTGTCTGTAACAGGGAGATGAGTTTCACTCATATCATGGGAGGTACCAGGGAGCGTTAGGTTCAACATCATCACTGTGGGAGTGTGTACCAGGAGCTTCTGCCACCATCACCACCAGGAGTGTGTGTACCAGGAGCGTGGTTTACCACTGATCACCGGAGTGTGTACCAGGAGACGTTAGGTTCACTATCACCACCGTGCGAGAGTGGCACCAGGAGCGTTAGGGTTCACCATCACCATCACCGTGAGTGTGTACCAGGAGCGTTAGGTTCACCATCACCACCGTGGGAGGTGTACCAGGAGCGTTAGGTTCACCATCACCACCGTGGAGTGTGTGTACCAGGGAGCGTTAGGTTCATCAACACCACCGTTGAGTGTGTGTACCAGGAGCGTTAGCCACTCATCACCGGTGAGTGTGTGTACCAGGGAGCGTTAGGTTCACCATCACCACTGGGGAGTACGAGGGAGAGTTAGGTTCACCATCATCAGTGTGAGTGTGTACCAGGGACATTAGGTCACCATCACCACCTGGGAGGTACTCAGAGCGTTGGTTCACAATCACCACTGTGAGTGTGAGTGTGTGTACCAGATAGGTTCACCATCACCACCGTGGGATTGTGTGGCACATGGCGAGGTTCACCGCCATGGGAGTGGCCCAGGAGCGTTAGGTTCACCACCACCGTGGAGGTGTAGCAGGAGGCGTGATCACCACCGTGAGTGTGTGTATCAGGAGGAGTTAGGTTCACACATCACCGTGGCGTGTGTACCAGGAGGCACTTCATCACCACCGGAGTTAACATAGGAGCGTTAGATTACCATCACACAGTGGGAGTGTACCAAGGAGCAAGCCTACCATCACCACTGGGAGTGTGCACCAGGAGCTGAGGTTCACATCACCACCGTGAGTGGTACCAGGGGAGCGTTAGGTTCACCATCAACACTGGGAGGCACCAGGGAGCGTTAGGGTACCACCATGGGTGTGTGTACCAGGATGTTCACCTTCACCACCGTGGGAGGTACCAAGAACCACCATCATCACTGTGAGTGTACTAGGAGCGTTAGGTTCACCATCACCACCGTGGGAGTGTACCACTGAGCGTAGGTCACTATCACCATCGTGGGAGCACCAGGAAGCAGAGGTTCACCATCATCACCGTGGGAGGTGGGAGGTTAGGTTCACCATCGTGGGAGGTACCAGGGAGCGTGGTCATCACCACCTGGGAGTGTGTACAAGGAGCGTAGGTTCACCATCGTGGGTGTGTACCAGGGAGCGTTAGGTTCACCATCGTGAGTGCAACAGGGAGGTTAGGTTCACCATCACTACCGTGGGAGTGTGTGTGGCCAGGGAGCATTAGGTTCACCATCGTGGGTGTCTGTGTACCAGGGCTTAGTTCATCATCACCACCATGGGAGTGTGTACCAGGGAGCGTGAGGATCACCATCACCACCGTGGGGAGTGTGTACCAGGGAGCGTTAGGTTCACCATCGGGTGCTGTGTACCAGGCTTTATGTTCACAATCACCACCGTGAGGTGAGTACCAAGGAGCGTTAGGTTCACCATCACCACTGTGGGAGTGTACCAGGAGCGTTAGGTTCACCATCACCACCGTGGGAGTGTGTACCAGGAGCGTTAGGATCATGATCACAACCGTGGGGAGGTAAAACCAGGAAGCGTTTGTTACATCACTCACAACCGTGGGAGGTGTGTGTGTACCAGGGAGCTAGGGTTCACCACCACCAGTGGGAGTGTCTGTGTACCAGGGAGCGTAGGGTACCTCACCACCGTGGGAGTGTGTGTACCAGGGAGCGTTAGGTTCACCATCACCGTGGGAGTGTGTACCAGGGAGCGTTAGGTTCACCACCGTGGGAGTGCTTGTACCAGGGAGCATTAGCCACCATCACCACTGGGGAGTGTGTACCAGGGAGCATTAGTCACCATCACCACCGTGGGAGTGTGTGTACCAGGGAGCAGGGTTACCATCACCACCGTGGGAATGTGTGTACCAGGAGCGTTAGGGTTCACCATCACCACCGTGAGTGTGTGTACCAGGAGCGTTAGGTTCACTCATCACTGTGGAGTGTACAGGAAGAGGTTCACCACCGTGGAGTGCCTAGGGAGTGTTAGGGTTCACCATCACCACTGGGAGGTGTGTACCAGGAGCGTTAGGTTCACCATCACCACTGTGAGTGTACCACGGAGCGTTTGCACATCATCACCAGTGTGAGTAGAAGTTCAGGAGCGTTAGGTTCATCACCACTACGTGGGAGTGTGTACCAGGAGCATTAGGTTCACCAATGTGGGTGTCTGTGTACCAGGAGATTTTAGGTTCACCATCACCACCTTAGAGTGTGTGTACCAGGAGCAGTAGCTTTACTACAACCGTGGGAGGTGTGTACCAGGGTGTTAGGTTCACCGTCACCACCGGGAGGTGAACCAGGAGTGTAGGTTCACCTCACCACTGTGGCAGTGTGTACCATGGGATGTTAGGTTCACCATCACCACCGTGGGAGGTGTGTATACCAGGAGCGTTAGTTCACCATCACCACCGTGGAAGTGTGTACCAGGAGCGTTAGGTCTCACCATCACCACTGTGGGAGTGTGTGTACCAGGGAGCTTTAGGGTTCACCATCACCACCGTGGGAGTGTGTACCAGGGAGCTAGAGGGTTCACCATCACCGCCTGGGAGGTTTGTACCAGGTAGTGTTAGTTTCACCATCGTGGGTGCTGTGTGCTAGGAGCGTTAGATTCACCATCACCACCGTGGGAGTGTATGTACCAGGGAACGTTAGGTTCACCATCACCATCGGGAGGTACCAGAAGCGTTAGGTCACTATCACCACTGTGGGAGTGGGTGTGTACCACATAGCTGGTTCACCATCACCACCGTGAGTGTAAAAGGGAGCTGTTAAGGTTCACCATCACCACAGTGAGTGTGTAACAGGAGGCGTTAGGTTCACTGTCACCACCAGAGTGTGTGTAACATGAGCGTTAGGCACCTACTCACCACTGTGAGTGTGTACCAGATAGCGTTATGTCACCATCACCACCGTCGGAGGAGTGTACCAGAGAAAGGCGTTAGGTACACCATCACCTTGGGAGTGTGTACCAGGGAGGTTCTGGTTCACCATCATGGGTGTCTGTGTGCCAGGGAGCTGCCTGGTTCACCATCACCACCGTGGGAGTGTGTGTGGGAGCGTTAGGTTCAACAGTACCACTGTGGGAGTGTGTGTACCAGGAGCGTTAGTTCACCATCACCACTGTGGATGTACCACGGAGCGTTAGGTACACCATCAGTGCCTGTGTGCTAGGGAGCATTAGGTTCACCATCACCACCGTGGGAGTGTACCAGGAGTGTTAGGTTCACCGTCACCACCGTGGGAGTGTGTACCAGGAGCGTTAGTTCACCATCACCACCGTGGGAGGTATACTGTGAGCGTTAGGCCACCATCGGGGTGTCTGTGTGCCAGGGAGCATTAGGTTCACCATCACCACCGTGGGAGTGTGTGTACCAGGAGCCTTAGGTTCACTGTCACCACCAGGGAATGTGTGTACCACGGAGCGTTAGGGTACACCATCACCACCGTGAGTGTGTACAGGTGTTAGGGTTCACCATCACCACCGTGGCAGTGTGTGTACCTGGGAGCGTTAGGTTCACCATCACCCCCGTGGGTGTGTGTACCAGGGCATTAGGTTCACCATCACCACCGTGGGAGTGTGTGTTCAATGGAGGTGCCAGTTCACTGTCACCACTGTGGGAGTGTGTGTACCAGGGAGCGTTAGGGTTCACCATCACCACCTGGGAGTGTGTGTACTGAGAGATTTAGGTCACCATCACCATCGGGAGGTGTACCAGGGAGCGTTAGGTTCCACCGCCGTGTCATGTGTGTACCAGGAGCGTTAGGTTCACTGCCGTGTGAGTGTGTGTACCAGGGAGCGTTAGGAGTCCATCATCATCAGCACCGTGGGCGTGTGTGTACAAGGGAGCGTTAGTTCACCATCACCACCGTGGGAGTGTGTGTAACAGGGAGTGTTAGGGCTCACCATCACCACCGTGGGAGTGTGTGTACCACGGAGGTGATGTTCATCATCGTGGGTGCTCTGTGTGCTAGAGAGCATTAGGTTCACCTATCACCACCGTGGGATTGTGTGTACCAGGGAGTGTTAGGGTTCACCGTCACCACTATGCGGGGAGTGTGTGTACCAGGGAGTGTTAGGTTCACCATCACTCACCGTGGGAGTGTGTGTTCCAGGAGCCTAAGGTTCACTGTCACCACAGTGGGGAGTGTGTGTACCACATGGAACGTTAGGCACACCATCACCACTGTGGGAGGGGGTACCAGGGAGTGTTAGGTTAACCATCACCACCGTGGGAGTGTGTGGGTACTAGGAGCGTTAGGGTTCACCATCACTCACCGTGGGAGTGTGTGTGTATCACCAGGGAGCGTTAGGGTTCACCACCACCACCTTGGTAGTGTAAAATTAGGGAGGGTTAGGGACCCACCATCACCACCGTAGGGAGTGTGTGTGTACCAGGAGCGTTAGGGTTCACACCGTGGGGGGACTGTGTGTACCAGGGAGCATTGGGTTCACCATCACCACTGTGAGAGTGTGTGCACTAGGGAGCGTTAGGTTCACCATCATCACCGTGGGAGTGTGTGTACCAGGGAGTGTTAGGGTTCACCATCACCACCAAGCTTGAGTGTGTGTATGGGGAGCGTTAGGTTCACCATCACCACCGTGGGAGTGGGGGTAAAATTATGAGCGTTATAGGAAACCACTATTACCACTGTGGGAGGTGTGTACCAGGGAAGTAGGGTTCACTCATCACCACCTTGGGAGTGTGTGTACCAGGGAGGGTTAGGTTCACCATCACTCACCTGGGGAGTGTGTGTGTACCAGGGAGCGTTAGGGTTCACCATCACCACCGTGGAGGTGTACCACTGAAATGTTAGAAGCACCATCACCAATGTAGGAGGTGTGTTTCAGGAAGCGTTATGTTCACCATCACCACCATGGGGAGTGTGCACGAGGGAGCGTTAGGTTCACCAACGTGGAGGTGTGTGTACCAGGAGCTTTTAGGTTCACCACTGTGGGAGTGTTTTGTACCAGGGAGCATTATGTTCACCATCAACACCATGGGGAGTGTGTGTAAGAGGGAGCATTAGTTCACCATCACCACTTGTGGGGTGTGTGTACCAGGAGCGTGAGGTTCACCATCACCACCGTCAGAGGAGTGTGTGTACCAGGAGCGTTAGGTTCACCACTGTGGGAGAAAGTGTGTACCATGGAGCACAGGGTTCACCACTGTGGGAGGCGTGTGTACCACGGAGCATTATGTTCACCATCAACACCATGGGAGTGTGTGTGGGCGAGGGAGCATTAGGGGTTCACCATCACCACTGTGAGTGTGTGCACCAGGGAACGTGAGGTTCACCATCACCACCGTAGGAGCGTACCAGGGAGCGCGTTAGGGTTCACCAATGTGGAGAGTAGTGTGTGTGTGTACGAGGGCATTAGGTTCACCACACCATGAGTGTGTGTACCAGGGAGCATTATGTTCACCATCAACACCTGGCGAGTGTGTGTGTGGGTGAGGAGCACAGGGTTCACCATCACCACTGTGAGAGTGTGTGTGGCCAGGGAGCGTTATGTTCACCATCACCACCGTGGGAGTGTGTGTACCAGGGAAAGGGCCACTATCACTGCCCGTGGGAGTAAAAAGCAGGGAGCGTTAGGTTCACCATCACCACCGTTTGAGTATGTGCACATGGGAGCGTTAGGGTTCACCATCACCACTGTGGGATTGTGTGTACCAGGATGCTAGGGTTCACCATCACCACCGTGGGGAGTGTGTGTACCAGGGGAGTGTTAGGGTTCACCATCACCACCTTGGGAGTGTGTGGTACCAGGGAGGGTTAGGGTTCACCATCACCACCGTGGGAGTGTGTACTAGGAGCGTTAGGTTCACCATCACCACCGTGGGAATGTGTGTACCACGGAGCGTTTAGGCACACCATCACCATCGTAGGAGGGTGTGTGTACCAGGAAGCGTTATGTTCACCATCACCACTGTGGGAGTGTACCAGGAGCGTTAGGTTCACCACCGTGGGGAGTGTGTGTGTACCAGAGCTTTTAGGTTCACCAATGTGCGAGTGTGTGTGCCAGGGATATTATGTTCACCATCAACACCATGGGAGGTAAGTGTAAGAGGAGACAGGTTCAACATCACCACTGTGAAAGTGTACCAGGGAGCGTGAGGTTCACCATCACCGTGGGAATGTGTGTACCAGGGAGCGTTAGGTTCACCATCACCCCGTGGGAGTTGTGTACCAGGGAGCGTAGGTTCACCATACCACCGTGGGTGTGTTTTAATAGGCGTTAGGACCGTCACCACCGTGGAGTGTGTGTACCAGGGGCGTTAGGTTCATCACCACCTTGGGAGTGTGTACCAGGGGGTTAGGTACCATCACCATCGTGGGAGTGTGAGGCGTTAGGTTCGCCGTGGGAGTGTGTGTACCAGGGCGTTAGGTTCACCGCAGTGGGAGTGTGTGTGTACCAGGGCGTGTAGGCTCACCATCACCACCGTGGGGTATGTGTATCAGGGGTGTTAGGTTCACTATCGTGGGTGTCTGTGTACGAGGGCGTTAGGTTCACCGTCACCACCGGGTGTGTGTACCAGGAGGTAGTTTCACCATCATTGGGTGTCTGTGTACCAGGGAGGGTTGGGTTCACCATCACCACCGTGGAAGTGTGTGTACCAGGGGTGTTGTTCACCATCGTGGGTGTCTGTGTGCCAGGAGCGTTAGGTTCACCATCACCACCGTGGGGTGTGTGTTCAATGGGCGTTAGGTTCCGTACCACCGTGGGGTGTGTGTACCAGGAGGCGTTAGGGTCACCATCACCACCTTGGGTGTGCAGGAGATTTAGGTCACCATCACCATCGTGGGAGTGTGTGTACCAGGGGCGTAAAGTTCACATGGGGGTGTGTACCAGGAAGCGTTAGGTTCCGCAGTGGGAGTGTGTGTGTACCAGGGAGCGTTAGGTTCACCATCACCACCGTGGGAATGTGTGTACAAGGGGTGTTAGGTTCATCGTGGGTGTATGTGTACCAGGGCGTTAGGTTCAATCACCACAGAGGAGTGTGTGCGAGGGCGTTAGGTTCACCGTCATCACCATAGGAGTGTGTGTACCAGGGAGTGTTAGGTTCACTATCGTGGGTGTCTGTATACCAGGAGCGTTAGGTTCACCATCACCACCGAGGGGTGTGTGCACTAGGGGCGTTAGGTTCACCGTCACCACCACAGGAGTGTGTGTACCAGGGAGCGTTAGTTTCATCATCGCCACCGTGGGAGTGTGTGTACCAGGGACCGTTAGGGTCATCTTCACCACCGTGGGGTGTGTGTACCAGGGCGTTAGGTTCACCATCACCACCGTGGCAGTGTGTGTACCAGGGAGCGTTAGGTTCACCATCGTGGGTGTCTGTGTAACAGGGGCTTTAGGTTCACCATCACCACCGTGGGAGTGAGTACCAGAGGCGTTAGGTTCACCATCACCACCGTGGGAGTCGTGTTTCCAGGGGCGTTAGTTTCAGCATCACCAGCGTGGGGAGTGTGTGTACCAAGGAGCGTTAGGTTACCGCCATGGGAGTGTGTGTACCAAGGAGCGTTAGGTTACACTGGTGGAGTGTGTGTACCAGGGAGCGTGGGTTCACCATCACCCCGTGGGAGTGTGTGTACAGGGAGTGTTAGTTTCACCATCGTGGGTGTCTGTGCCAGGGCGTTAGGTTTTCCATCACCACTGTGTGAGTGTGTGTACCAGGGGCGTTAGGTTCACCGTCACCACCGTGGGAGTGTGTGTACCACGGGCGTTAGGTACACCATCACCGCCGTGAGTGTGTGTGTACCAGGGAGTGTTAGGTTCACCATCACCACCGTGGCAGTGTGTGTACCAGGGGCGTTAGGTTCACCAGCACCACCGTGGGAATGTTGTACCAGGGAGAGTTAGGGTCACCATCACCATCGTGGGGTGTGTGTACCAGGGGCGTTAGGTTCACCGCAGTGAGTGTGTACCGGGGGCGTTAGGTTCACCATCACCACCGTGGGAGTGTGTGTACCAGGGGCCTTAGGTTCACCGTCACCACAGTGGGGTGTGTGTACCAGGGAACGTTAGGTACACCATCACCACCGTGGGGTGTGTGTACCAGGGGTGTTAGGTTAACCATCACCACCGTGGGGTGTGTACCAGGGGCGTTGGTTCACCATCACCACCGTGGGAGTGTGTGTACCGGGGCGTTAGGTTCCTACCACCTTGGTAGTGTGTGTACCAGGAGGTTGGGTTCCATCACCACCGTGGGGTGTGTGTGTACCAGGGAGCGTTAGGTTCACCGTGGGGGACGTGTTGCCAGGGCATTGGGTTCACCATCACCACTGTGAGTGTGTGCACCAGGGGCGTTAGGTTCACCATCACCGTGGGAGTGTGTGTACCGGGAGTGTTAGGTTCACCATCACCACCGTTTGAGTGTGTACATGGGAGCGTTAGGTTCACCATCACCACCGTGGAGTGTGTGTACCAGGGCGTTAGGTTCACCATCACCACCGTGGGAGTGTGTGTGCCAGGGGCGTTAGGTTCACCATCACCACCTTGGGAGTGTGTGTACCAGGGAGGGTTAGGTTCACCATCCTACCATTGGGGTGTGTACCAGGGGCGTGGGTTCACCATCACCACCGTGGGGAGTGTGTGTACCACGGAGCGTTAGGTACACCATCACCATCGTAGGAGGGTGTGTACCAGGAAGCGTTATGTTCACCATCACCACCGTGGGGTGTGTGTACCAGGGGCGTTAGGTTCACCAACGTGGGGAGTGTGTGTACCAGGGGCTTTAGGTTCACCACCGTGGGAGTGTGTGTACCAGGAGCATTAGGTTCACCATCACCACCGTTGGGGAGTGTGTGTACCGGGGCGTGAGGTTCCCATCACCACCGTAGGGTGTGTGTACCAGGGGCGTAGGTTCACCACCGTGGGAGGTGTGTGTACCATGGGCATTAGGTTCACCACCGTGGGTGTGTGTACCACGGGCATTATGTTCTCATCAACACACCATGGGGTGTGTGTACAGGGGAGCGTGGGTTCACCATCACCACTGTGAGTGTGTGCACCAGGGGCGTGGTTCACCATCACCACCGTGGGAGTGTGTGTACCGGAGGGGCGTTAGGTTCACCACCGTGGGAGGTGTGTGTACCAGGGAGCGTGGGTTCACCACCATGGGGTGTGTACCAGGGGCATTATGTTCACCATCAACACCATGTGAGTGTGTGTAGAAGAGGGCATTAGGTTCACCATCACCACTGTGAGTGTGTGCACCAGGGGCGTTATGTTCACCATCACCACCGTGGGAGTGTGTGTACCAGGCGTTAGGTTCATCACCACCGTGAGAGTGTGTGTTCAGGAGCGTTAGGTTTCCATCACCACCGTTTGAGTATGTGCATGGGGCGTTGTTCACCATACCGTGGGAGTGTGTGTACCAGGGGCGTTAGGTTCTCACCACCGTGGGGTGTGTGTACCAGGGAGCGTTAGGTTCACCATCACCACCTTGGGGTGTGTGTACCAGGGGTTAGGTTCACCATCACCACCGTGGGAGTGTGTACCAGGGAGCGTTAGGTTCACCATCATCCGTGGGAATGTGTGTACCCACAGGGCGTTAGGTACACCATCACCATCGTGGGAGGTGTGTACCGGGAGCGTTATGTTCACCATCACCACCGTGGAGTGTGTGTACCGGGGCGTTAGGTTCACCACCGTGGGGTGTGTGTGTACCAGGGGCTTTAGGTTCACCACCGTGGGGAGTGTGTGCCAGGGAGCATTATGTTCACCATCAACACCATGGGAGTGTGCGTAGAGGGCATTAGGTTCACCATCACCACCGTGGAGTGTGTGTACCAGGGGCGTGAGGTTCACCATCACCACCGTGGGGTGTGTACCAGGGCGTTAGGTTCATCACCCCGTGGGGTGTGTGTACCAGGGAGCGTGGGTTCACCATCACCACCGTGGGGTGTGTTTTAATAGAGCGTTAGGTTCACCGTCACCACCGTGAGGTGTGTGTGCCAGGGGCGTTAGGTTCATCACCACCTTGGGGTGTGTGTGCCAGGGAGATTTAGGGTCACCATCACCATCGTGGGGTGTGTGTACCAGGGGCGTTAGGTTCACCTGCAGTGGGGTGTGTGTACCGGGGGTAGGTTCACCGCAGTGGGGTGTGTGTGTACCAGGGGCGTTAGGTTCCCATCACCACCGTGGGGTGTGTGTACCAGGGGCGTTAGGTTCACCATCGTGGTGTGTGTGTACCAGGGGCGTTAGGTTCACCGTCACCACGGGTGTGTGTGTACCAGGGAGTGTTAGTTTCACCATCATGGGTGTCTGTGTGTACCAGGGAGGGTTAGGTTCACCATCACCACCGTGGAGTGTGTGTACCAGGGAGTGTTAGGTTCACCATCATGGTGTCTGTGTGCCAGGGAGCGTTGGGTTCACCATCACCACCGTGGGGTGTGTGTGTTCAATGGGCGTTAGGTTCACCGTCACCACCGTGGGAGTGTGTGTACCAGAGAGCGTTAGGGTCACCATCACCACCTTGGGAGTGTGTGTACCAGGGAGATTTAGGGTCACCATCCTGTGTGGAATGTGTGTACCAGGGGCGTAAGGTTCACCGCCGTGGGGAGTGTGTACCAGGCGTTAGGTTCTGCAGTGGGAGTGTGTGTACCAGGGGCGTTAGGTTCACCATCACCACCGTGGGAATGTGTGTACAAGGGAGTGTTAGGTTCACCATGTGGGTGTGTGTGTACCAGGGAGCGTTGGGTTCTATCACAGGGGATAGTGCACGAGGGCGTTAGGTTCACCATCATCACCATAAGTGTGTGTACCGGGGTGTGGGTTCACTATCTTGGGTGTCTGTGTACCGGGGCGTTAGGTTCACCATCACCACCGAGTGTGTGCACTTAAGGAGCGTTAGGTTTCTGCACCACCACGGGAGTGTGTGTGTACCGGGAGCGTTAGTTTCACCATCGCCACCGTGGGGTGTGTGTACCAGGGACCGTTAGGGTCATCTTCACCACCGTGGAGTGTGTGTACCGGGAGCGTTAGGTTCACCATCACCACCGTGGCGTGTGTGTACCAGGGGCGTTAGGTTCACCATCGTGGGTGTCTGTGTAACAGGGAGCTTAGGTTGACCATCACCACCGTGGGGAGTGAGTACCAAGAGGCGTTAGGTTCCCATCACCACCGTGGGAGTGCGTGTACCAGGGGCGTTAGGTTCAGCATCACCAGCGTGGGTGTGTGTACCGGGGGCGTTAGGTTCACCGCCATGGGGTGTGTGTACAAGGGCGTTAGGTTCTGGTGGGTGTGTGTACCAGGGGCGTTGGGTTCACCATCACCCCGTGGGGTGTGTGTACGGGGTGTTAGTTTCACCATCGTGGGTGTCTGTGTACCGGGGCGTTAGGTTTACCATCACCACTGTGATTGTACCAGGGGAGCGTTAGGTTACCGTCACCACCGTAGATGTGTGTACCACGGGCGTTAGGTACCATCACCGCCGTGGGGTGTGTGCCAGGGGTGTTAGGTTCACCATCACCACCGTGGCAGTGTGTGTACCGGGCGTTAGGTTCACCAACACCACCGTGGGAATGTGTGTACCAGGGGAGGTTAGGGTCACCATCACCATCGTGGGGTGTGTGTACCAGGGGCGTTAGGTTCACGCAGTGGGGTGTGTGTACCAGGGCGTCGGGTTCACCATCACCTCTTGGGAGTGTGTGTACCAGGGAGTGTTAGTTTCACCATCGTGGGTCTGTGTACCAGGGAGGTTAGGTTCACCATCACCACTGTGTGAGTGTGTGTACCAGGGCGTTAGGTTCACCGTCACCACCGTGGGAATGTGTGTACCACGGGCGTTAGGTACACCATCGTGGTGTCTGTGTGCCGGGAGCGTTAGGTTCACCATCACCACCGTGGGGAGTGTGTGTTCAATGGGCGTTAGGGTCACCATCACCCTCTTGGGAGGTGTGTGTACGAGGGAGTGTTAGTTTCACCATCGTGGGTGTCTGTGTACCAGGGAGGTTAGGTTCACGATCACCACCGTGGAAGTGTGTGCAGAGTGTTAGGTTCACCATCGTGGGTGTCTGTGTGCAGGGCGTTTGGTTCACCATCACCACCGTGGGAGTGTGTGTTCAATGGAGCGTTAGGTTCATCACCACCGTGGAGTGTGTGTACCAGAAGGCGTTAGGCTCACCATCACCACCTTGGGAGTGTGTGTACCAGGGAGATTTAGGGTCACCATCACCATCGTGGGGAGTGTGTGTGCCAGGGAGCGTTAAGTTCACCGCCGTGGGGAGTGTGTGTACCAGGGAGCGTTAGGTTCACCATCACCACCGTGGGGAATGTGTGTACAGGGCGTTGGGTTCACCATCACCACAGAGAGTGTGTGCACGAGGAGCGTTAGGTTCACCGTCATCTGTAGGAGTGTGTGTACCAGGGAGCGTTAGGATCCTGATCACCATCGTGGGGAGGTGTGTGTACCAGGAAGCGTTATGTTCATCTTCACACCGTGGGAGTGTGTGTGTACCGGGGCGTTAGGTTCACCACCGTGGGAGTGTCTGTGTACCAGGGGCATTAGGTTCACCACCGTGGGAGTGTGTGTGCCAGGGGCGTTGGGTTCACCGTGGGGTGTGTGTGTTCAGGGGCATTAGGTTCACCACCGTGGAAGTGTGTGTACCACGGGCGTTAGGCTTCATCACAACCGTGGGGTGTGTGTACTAGGGAGCATTAGGTTCACCGTCACCACAGCAGAGTGTGTGTACCAGGGGTGTTAGGTTCACCATTGTGGGTGTCTGTGTGCCAGGGAGTGTTAGGTTAACCATCACCACCGTGGGAGTGTGTGTACCAGGGCGTTAGGTTCACCATCACCACCGTGGGGTGTGTGTACCACGGGCGTTTGGGTCATCATCACCACCGTGGGGTGAGTGTTCAGGGGAGCGTTAGGTTCACCATCACCACCGTGGGAGTGTGTGTGTACCAGGGGCGTGGGTTCACCATCGTGGGTGTCTGTGTACCAGGAGATTTAGGTTCACCATCCACCTTGGGAGTGTGTGTACCAGGGCGTTGGCTTACCATGACAACCATGGGAGTGTGTGTACCAGGGTGCTAGGTTCACCGTCACCACCGTGGCGGTGTGTGTACCAGGGGTGGGTTCCATCTGGAGGTGTGTGTACCAAGGGGTGTTGGGTTCACCATCGTGGGTGTCTGTGTGCCGGGGCGTTAGGTTCACCATCACCGTGAGGTGTGTGCCAGGGGCGTTAGGTTCACCATCACCACCGTGGGGTGTGTTGCAGGGGCGTTAGGACATACTGTGGGGGGTGTGGGGAATGTGGGGTCACCATCACCACCGTGGAGTGTGTGTACCAGGGCTTTAGGTTCACCATCACCACCGTGGGGAGTGTGTGTACCAGGGAGTGTTAGGTTCATCACCGCCGTGGGAGTGTTTGTACCAGGTGTTAGTTTCACCATCGTTGGGTGTCTGTGTGCTAGGGGCGTTAGATTCACCATCACCACCGTGGGGTGTATGTACCAGGGACGTTGGGTTCACCATCACCATCGTGGGATGTGTGTACCAGGAAGCGTTAGGTTCTATCACCGTGGGGTGTGTGTACCACGCGTTAGGTTCACCATCACCACCGTGGGGTGTGTGTAAAGGGGAGCGTTAGGTTCATCCAAGTGGGGTGTGTGTACCAGGGGCGTTAGGTTCACCGTCACCACCATGGGGAGTGTGTGTAACATGGGCGTTAGGTTCACCTTCACCACCGTGGAGTGTGTGTACCAGATAGCGTTATGTTCACCATCACCCACCGTCGGGGTGAGTGTGCCAGAGGCGTTAGGTACACCATCACCACCTTGGAGTGTGTACCAGGGGTGTTAGGTTCACCATCATGGGTGTCTGTGTGCCGAGGGCGTTCGGTTCACCATCACCATCGTGGGTGTCTGTGTGCCAGGGAGCGTTCGGTTCACCATCACCACCGTGGGGAGTGTGGCCAGGGGCGTTAGGTTCTCGTCACCACCGTGGGGTGTGTGTACTGGAGGGCGTTAGTTCACCATCACCACCGTGGGGTGTGTGTACCACGGGCGTTAGGTACACCATCGTGGTGTCTTGTGTGCCAGGGGCATTAGGTTCACCATCACCACCGTGGGGTGTGTGTACCAGGGGTGTTGGTTCACCGTCACCACCGTGGGAGTGTGTGTACCAAGGGGCGTTAGTTCACCATCACCACCGTGGGGTGTGTGCGGGCGTGGGTACACCATCGTGGGTGTCTGTGTGCCGGGAGCGTGGGTTCACCATCACCACCGTGGAGTGTGCCAGGGAGCCTTGGGTTCACCGTCACCACCGTGGGAATGTGTGTACCACGGGCGTAGGTACACCATCACCACCGTGGAGTGTGTGTACCAGGAGTGTTAGGTTCACCATCACCACCGTGGCAGTGTGCTGGAGCGTTGGGTTCACCATCACCCCGTGGGAGTGTGTGTACCAGGGGCGTGGGTTCACCATCACCACCGTGGGGTGTGTTCAATGGGTGTTAGGTTCACCGTCACCACCGTGGGAGTGTGTGTACCAGGGGCGTTGGGTTCACCATCACCACCTTGGGGTGTGTGTGTACCAGAGATTTAGGGTCACCATCACCATCGTGGGGGTGTGTGTGTACCAGGGGCGTTAGGTTCACCGCGTCAGTGTGTGTGCAGAGGCGTTAGGTTCACCGCCGTGTGAGTGTGTGTACCAGGGAGCGTTGGGTTCATCATCAGCACCGTGAGTGTGTGTGCAAAGGGCGTTAGTTCACCATCACCACCGTGGGAGTGTGTGTACCAGGGGTGTTGGGTTCACCATCACCGTGGGGTGTGTGCCACGGAGTGTGGGTTCACCATCGTGGGTGTGTGTGTGCCAGAGAGCTTGGGTTCACCATCACCACCGTGATTGTGTGTACCAGGGGTGTTAGGTTCACCGTCACCACCATGGGGTGTGTGTACCAGGGCGTTGGGTTCACCATCACCACCGTGGGGTGTGTGTACCAGGGGCCTTGGGTTCACCGTCACCACAGTGGGAGTGTGTGTACCACGGAACGTTAGGTACACCATCACCACCGTGGGAGTGTGTGTACCGGGGTGTTAGGTTAACCATCACCACCGTGGGAGTGTGTGTACCAGGGGGCGTTAGGTTCACCATCACCACCGTGGGAGTGTGTGTACCAGGGGGTGGGTTCACCACCCACCTTGGTGTGTGTGTACCAGGAGGTTAGGTTCACCATCACCACCGTGGGGTGTGTGTACCAGGGCGTTAGGTTTCACGTGGGGGACTGTGTGTGTACCAGGGGAGCGTGGGTTCACCACCGTGGGGTGTGTGTACCAGGAGCGTTAGGTTCCCATCACCACCATGGGGTGTGTGTGGAGGGCGTTAGGTTCACCATCACCACCGTGGGGTGTGTGTACCAGGGAGCGTTAGGGTCATCTTCACCACCGTGGGAGTGTGTGTACCAGGGGCGTGGGTTCTCCATCACCGTGGCGGTGTGTGTACCGGGGGCGTTAGGTTCACCATCGTGGTGTCTGTGTGCCAGGGGCTTTAGGTTGACCATCACCGTGGGTGAGTACCAAGGCGTTAGGTTCACCATCACCACCGTGGGGAGTGCGTGTACCAGGAGCGTAGTTTCAGCATCACCATCGTGGGTGTCTGTGTACCAGGGAGCTTTAGGTTCACCATCACCACCTTGGGAGTGTGTGTACCAGGAAGCGTTAGGCTTACCATGACAACCGTGGGAGTGTGTGTACCAGGGAGCGTTAGGTTCACCGTCACCACCGTGGGAGTGTGTGTACCAGGGAGCATTAGGTTCACCATCACCACCGTGGAAGTGTGTGTACCAGGGAGTGTTAGATTCACCATCACCCCCATGGGAGTGTGTGTAGCAGGGAGTGTTAGGTTCACCATCGTGAATGTCTGTGTAGCAGGGAGCGCTAGGTTCACCATCACCACCGTGGGAGTGTGTGTACCAGGGAGTGTTAGGTTCACCATCACCCCCGTGGGTGTCTGTGTGCCAGGGAGCATTAGGTTCACCATCACCACCGTGGGAGTGTGTGTACCAGGGAGCATTAGGTTCACCATCACCACCGTGGGAGTGTGTGTACCAGGGAGTGTTAGTTTCACCATAACCACCGTGGGAGTGTTTGTACCAGGGAGTGTTAGTTTCACCATCGTGGGTGTCTGTGTGCTAGGGAGCGTTAGATTCACCATCACCACCATGGGAGTGTATGTACCAGGGAGCGTTAGGTTCACCATCACCATCGTGGGAGTGTGTGTACCAGGAAGCGTTAGGTTCACCATCACTACCGTGGGAGTGTGTGTACCACATAGCGTTAGGTTCACCATCACTACCGTGGGAGTGTGTGTAAAAGGGAGCGTTAGGTTCACCATCACCACAGTGGGAGTGTGTGTACCAGGGAGCGTTAGGTTCACCGTCACCACCATGGGAGTGTGTGTAACATGGAGCGTTAGGTTCACCTTCACCACCGTGGGAATGTGTGTACCAGGAAGCGTTATGTTCACCATCCCCACCGTGGGAGTGTGTGTACCAAAGAGCGTTAGGTACACCATCACCTGCCCAAGTGTGTGTACCAGGGGTGTTCGGTTCACCATCATGGGTGTCTGTACCAGGGAGCGTTAGGTTCACCGCCGTGTGAGTGTGTGTACCAGGGAACGTTAGGTTCACCATCAGCACCGTAGGAATGTGTGTACCAGGGAGCGTTAGTTCACCAACACCACCGTGGGAGTGTGTGTACCACGGAGCGTTAGGTACACCATCGTGGGTGTCTGTGTGCCAGGGAGCATTAGGTTCACCATCACCACCGTGGGAGTGTGTGTACCAGGGAGTGTTAGGTTCATCGTCACCACCGTGGGAGTGTGTGTACCAGGGAGCGTTAGTTCACCATCACCACCGTGGGAGTGTGTGTACTACGGAGCGTTAGGTACACCATCGTGGGTGTCTGTGTGCCAGGGGAGCATTAGGTTCACCATCACCACCGTGGGGTGTGTGTGTACCAGGAGGTTGGGTTCACCATCACCACCGTAGGGTGTGTGTGCCAGGGGCGTAGGTTCACCTGTGGGGGTGTGTGTACAGGAGCATTGGGACTCACATTAGGAGTGTGTGTACCAGGGAGCATTATGTTCACCATCAACAACATGGGGTGTGTGTAAGAGGGCGTGGGTTCACCATCACCTGTGAGTGTGTGTACCAGGGGCGTTGGTTTCACCATCACCACCGTGGGGGTGTGTGTACCAGGGGTGTTGGTTCACCATCCCCCGTTTGAGTGTGTGTGAACAGGGGCGTTAGGTTCCCATCCCCACCGTGGGGAGTGTGTGTACCAAGGGCATTGGGTTCACCATCACCACCGTGGGGTGTGTGTACCGGGGCGTTGGGTTCACCATCACCACCTTGGGGTGTGTGTGCCAGGGAGGGTTGGGTTCACCATCACCACCGTGGGGTGTGTGTACCAGGGGAGCGTTAGGTTCACCATCACCACCGTGGCGGTGTGTGACCAGGGGCGTTAGGTTCACCATCACCACCGTGGGGATGTGTGTACCGGGGGCGTTAGGTTCACCATCGTGGGTGTCTGTGTACCAGGGGCATTACGTTCACCATCACCACCGTGGGAGTGTGTACCAAGGGCGTTAGGTTCACCATCACCACCGTGGGGAGTGTAGTGCACCAGGAGCGTTGGTCACCATCACCACCGACCACCGTGGGGGTGCGTGTACAAGGGGCGTTAGTTTCAGCATCACCAGCGTGGGGTGTGTGTGCCAGGGCGTTAGGTTCACCGCCGATGGCCCAGTGTAGGGGTTGGTTCACCATCACCATGTGGGGTGTATGTACCAGGGGCGTTAGGTTCCTCCATCACCATCATTGGGGTGTGTGTGCCAGGGGGGTGGGTTCTACTTACCCCGTGGTGATTGTTTTCACCACAGGGCGTTGAGTTCACCATCACTCATGGGTGTGTGCAGGGGCTTGCATACAACCATTGGGAGTGTGTGTGCAGGCGTTGGGTTCACCGTGCACGTGGAGTGTGTGTTAGGGCGTTCTGTCTGCCGTGGGAGTGTGTGTGCCAGGGTGTTGGGTTTCCTGCACCACCGTGGTGTGTGCCAGAGTGTGGTTTCCATCGTGGGTGTCTGTTGCCAGGGGCGTTGAGTTCACTTATCTGTGGTGTGTGTACCATGGAGCGTTTGGTTCCTGTCACCACAAGTGTGTGTGCAGTTTGGTTCATCTGTGTGTGTTTGCACCAAGGGCGTTGGGTTCACCATCACACTGTGGGGAGTGTGCCCAGGGTGGGTTCACCATGTACCGTGGTGTGTGTGTGCAGGGAGTGTTGGGTTGCATCATTGAGTGTTGGGAAGGCGTTAGGTTTGCATCACCATGAGGTAGTGTGTTTAGGAAGCGTTGGTTGCCTCCACCTTGGGAGTGTGTGTACCAGAGTGTTAGTTCTTGCTCTTTTGTGGGTGTGTGTGCAGGGGTGGGGTTCACCAGCGTGGGGTGTGTGTGCAAGGGCGTTGGGTTCACCATCACCACCGTATAGTGGTGTGTGTGCCAGGGAGTGTTGGGTTCACCATCTACCGTGAGGTGTGTCAGTGTTTCACCTGCATCGTGAGGTGTCTGTGTGCAGGGCATTAGGTTCACCATGCCACCATGAGTGTATGCCAGGGAGCATTTGGTTTCACCATCACCATCGTGGTGTGCCACACATAGCCGTGGGTTCTGCATCACCACCGTGAGGTTAGTGTGTTGGGTTTCCTTACCCATGGTGTGTGTAGAGGGGCGTTGGTTCCTTGCTTGTTAAGTGTTGTGCAGTTAGGTTAGGTTTCATCAAGTGGTGTGTGCCCAGAGGCATTGGTTCTTCGTCACACCATGGGTGTGAGGAGTTGTTCACTTTTGTGGGATGTGTGGGGTGTTGGTTCTACATCTTACCGTGGGAGTGTGTGTGTGCAGAGCGTTAGGTTTGCACTTGGTGTGTGTGTGCCAGGGAGTGTTAGGTTCTTCGCCGTGTGGTGTGTGTGGGGGCAGTTGGGTTTCCAGGTGTGGGGCGTTAGGTTCGCTATCGTACCGTGGGGTGTGTGTGCCAGGGAGGGTTGTGTTTACCATCGATGGAGTGGTTGTGTACCGAGTTTGGGTTTGGTTCCCATATTTTAGTGTGTGCCAAGGCGTTTGGTTCACCATCACCCGTGGGGAGTGAGGTGTGTCAGGGATGGTTGGTTCACCATCACCACCGTGGAGTGTGTGTGCCAGGGGCGTTAGGTTCATTATCACCACCGTGGGGAGTGTGTACCACAGGCGTTGTTGCCATCACCGCCGTGAGTGGTGTGTATCAGGGGCGTTATGGTTACCATCACCACCGTGGGGTGTGTGTACCAGGGCGTTAGGTTCACCACCGTGGGGAGTGTGTGTGCCAGGGGCTTTAGGTTCACCACCGTGGAGTGTGTGTGCCAGGGCAATTATGTTCCTGCATCAACACCATGGGGATGTATGTGTTAGAGGAGCATTAGGTTCACCATCACCACCGTGGGGGTGTGTGTACCAGGGCAGTGGGTTCACCATCTGCACTGCTGTGGTGTGTGTGGGTCTTATCACAGCAGGAGTGTGGCCTTTAGTACACCATCACCACCGTGGGGAGTGTGTGTACCAGTGTGGGTTCATCATCACCACCATGGCAGTGTTGTGCAGGGGGCGTTTGGTTCACCATCACCACCGTGGGGTGTGTGTGCAGGGGAGCTGGGTTCCTTCTTTACCGTGGGTGTGTTTAGGGACGTTGTGTTTGTCACACCATGAGGTATTTTTGTGCCAGGAGAGTTAGGGTCACCATCACCATCGTGGGGTGTGTGAACCAGGGCGATTGGGTTCACCGCGGTGGGAGTGTTTTTGCCAGGCGTTTGGTTCTGCAGTGGAGTGCGTGTAAGGGAGCGTTATGTTTCACCATCACCTGCGTGGGGGTGTGCTGAGTGTTGTTTCTGTCGTGGGTGTCTGTGTGCCGGGGCGTTGGTTCACCGTCACCACCGTGAGGTATGTGTATCACGGGCGTTGGGTACACCATCTCACCACCGTGGGGATGTTGTGTGCCAGGGTGGTTCACCATCGTGGTGTCTATGTACCAGGGAGCGTTTGGTTCACCGTCTGTTTCGTGGTATGTGTATCACGGAGTTAGGTACACCATGCCACCGTGTGGGTGTGTGTACAGGGACTGTTAGGTTCTACATCACCACCGTGGCAGTGTGTGTGCCAGGGGTGCGTTAGGTTCACATCACCCAGTGGGGTGTGTGTGCTAGGGGGGTGGGTTCACCATCACCACCGTGGGGTGTGTGTTCAATGAAGTGGGTTCACCGTCACCACCGTGGGATTGTTATTGTGCAGGGAGCGTTAGGTTCTATCTACACCTTCAGAGTGTGTTATTGCCGAGTGAATTTAGAGTCACCATCACCATCGTGTGGGGTATTGTTGTGCAGGGAGCGTTAGGTTCACCGCCGTGGGTGTGTGTGTGCCAGGGGCGTTGGGTTGCAGTGGGGTGTGTGCAGGGCGTTGGGTTCTGCATCACCACCGTGGGGTGTGTGTGCCAGGGTGTTGGGTTCATCTATGCCACATGGCAGTGTATTGGCAGGGCGTGGTTCTGCCATCACTTTTGGTGGTGTGTGTGCCAGGGGAGCATTGGGTTCTGCTTCACCACCGTGGGGTGTGTGTACCAGGGGCGTTATGTTCACCATCACCACCATGGGGAATGTGTGTACCAGGAAGATTAGGGTACCATCACCATCGTGGGGAGTGTGTGTGACAGGGGCGTGGGTTCACCGCGGTGGGGTGTGTGTGCCAAGGCCGTTTGGTTCACCGCGGTGGAGTGTGTGTAGCCAGGGAGCGTTATGTTCACCATCACCACCGGATGAGTGTGTGCAAGGGGTGTTGGTTTCACCTGCATCGTGGTGTCTGTGTACCAGGGGCGTTAGGTTCACCGTCTGCACCAAGTGAGTATGTATCACGGGCGTTAGGTATCACCACCGTGGGGAATGTGTGACCAGGGAGTGGTTTCACCATCTTGGTGTGTCTATGTGCCAAGAGCGTTTGGTTCTGCATCACCACCGTGAGATATGTGTATCACGGGCGTTGGGTACACCATCTCACCACCGTGTGAGTGTGTGTACCAGGGACTGTTAGGTTCACCATCACCACCGTGGCAGTGTGTGTACCAGGGGTGCGTTAGGTTCACCATCATCCCCGTGGGGTGTGTGTGCCAGGGTCTGTGGGTTCACCATCATCTTACCGTGGGGTGTGTGTTCAATGGAGAGCTTAGTTCACCGTCACCACCGTGGAGTGTGTGTACCAGGGGCGTTAGGTTCACCATCTCCACCTTCAGGTGTGTGTACCAGTGGTTAGAGTCACCATCACCATCAGGGTGTGTGTGTGCCAGGGCGTTAAGTTCTGCCGCCGTGGGGTGTGTGTGCCAGGGGCGTTAGGTTCACCGCAGTGGGGTGTGTGTACCAGGGCGTTAATGCCATCACCTCCGTGGGAGTGTGTGTACCAGAGTGTTAGGTTCACCTCGTGGGTGTCTGTGTGCCAGGGGCGTTGGGTTGCCATCACCACCGAGGGAGTGTGTGCATGAGGGCGTTGGGTTCTGCGTCACCACCGATAGGATTGTGTGTGCCAGGGGCGTTAGTTTCACCATCACCACCGTGGGTGTGTGTACCAGGGACCGTTAGGGTCATCTTCACCACCGTGGGGTGTGTGACCAGGGCGATGGGTTCACCATCACCACCGTGGGGATGTGTGTACCAGGAGCGTTGGGTTCACCATCGTGGTGTCTGTGTGCCAGGGAGCTTTAGGTTGACCATCACCACCGTGGAGTGTGTGTACCAGGGTGTTAGTTTCACCATCGTGGGTGTCTGTGTACCAGGGAGCGTTAGGTCACCATCACCACTGTGGTGTGTGTACCAGGCGTTAGGTTCACCGTCACAACCGTGGAGTTGTGTACCAGGGAGCTTTGGTACACCATCACCACCGTGGGGTGTGTGTCCAGGGGAGTGGAGTTCACATCACCACCGTGGGAGTGTGTGTACCAGGGGTGTTAGGTTCACCATCTCCACCTTGGGAATGTGTGTATCCAGGGAGGTTAGGGCACCATCACCATGGTGCGAGTGTGTGTACCAGGGGCGTTAGGTTCACCGCCGTGTGAGTGTGTGTGTACCAGGGCGTTAGGTTCACGCAGTGGGAGTGTGTGTACCAGGGGCGCTAGTTCACCATCACCCCGTGGGGAGTGTGTGTACAGGGTGTTAGTTTCACCATCGTGGGTGTCTGTACCAGGGAGCGTTAGGTTCACCATCACCACTGTGGTGTGTGTACCAGGGGAGCGTTAGGTTCACATCACCACCGTGGGGTGTGTGCACCATGGAGCGTTAGGTACACCATCACCACCGTGGGGTGTGTTATACCAGGGAGTGTTAGGTTCACCATCACCACCGTGGCAGTGTGTGGATACCGGGGAGCGTTGGGTTCACCATCACCCCGTGGGAGTGTGTGTACCAGGGGCGTGGGTTCACCATCACCATCGTGGGGTGTGTGTTCAATGGGCGTTGGTTCACCGTCACCACCGTGGAGTGTGTACCAGGGGAGCGTTAGGTTCACCATCACCACCTTGGGGAGTGTGTGTACCAGGGAGATTTAGGTCCACCATCACCATCGTGGGGTGTGTGTGCCAGGAAGCTGTTGGGTTCCACCACCCAGTGGGAGTGTGTGTACCAGGGGCGTTAGGTTCACCATCACCACCGTGGGGTGTGTGTGTACCAGGGGCATAAGGTTCCTGTCACCACCGTCAGGTGTGTGTACCAGGGAGCGTTGGGTTCACCATCACCACCGTGGGAGTGTGTGTACGAGGGCGTTAGGTTTACCAACGCAGCGTGGGGTGTGTGTACCAGGGAGCGTTAGGTTCACCGCCGTGGGAGTGTGTGTACCAGGGAGCGTTAGGTTCACCGCTGTGGGAGTGTGTGTACCAGGGAGCGTTAGGTTTACCATCACCACACTGGGAGTGTGTGTACCAGGGAGCGCTAGGTTCACCATCATCGGTGTCTGTGAACCAGGGAGCGTTAGGTTCACCATCACCACCGTGGGAGTGGGTGTACCAGGGAGCTTTAGGTTCACCATCACAACCATGGGCGTGTGTGTACCAGGAAGCGTTAGGTTCACCATCACCACCGTGGGAGTGAGTGTACCAGGGAGCGTTAGGTTCACCATCACCACCGTGTGGGTGTGTACCAGGAAGCGTTAGATTCACCATCACCACCGTGGGAGTGCGTGTACCAGGGAGGGTTAGCTTCACCATCACCACCATGGGAGTGTGTGTAACATGGAGCGTTTGGTTCACCATCACCACCGTGGCAGTGTGTGTACCAGGAAGCGTTAGGTTCACCATCACCACCGTGGGAGTGTGTCTACCAGGGAGCGTTAGGTTCACCATCACCACCGTGGGAGTGTGTGTACCTGGGAGGGTTAGCTTCACCACCACCACCGTGGGAGTGTGTGTACCAGAGAGCGTTAGGTTCACCATCACCACCTTGCGAGTGTGTGTACCAGGGAGGTTTAGGTTCACCATCACCACCGTGGGAGTGTGTGTACCATGGAGCGTTAGGTTCTGCACCCGTGTGTGGTGTGTGTGTACCAGGGGAGCATTAGGTTTCACCACCCGTGGGGGTGTGTGTACCCGAGGGGCGTTAGGTTGCCACCGTGGGGTGTGTGCGCAGGGGCATTAGGTTCACCATCACCACCGTGGGAGTGTGTGTGTGTACCAGGGAGCGTTAGGTTCACCATCACCACCGTGGGAGTGTGTGTACCAG